>NW_028133074.1:0-275145 GCF_964374135.1 Grampus griseus
AACACGTCTCCCATTCACATGGTTGATCATACTCTGGGTTCCACATGCATGTTTTAGCTGAAGGAAGAAACCTTAAACCTGGAGAGTTGAGACCCGTGGAATGGGTACCATGCAATATGACTTCAAAGGGTCTTCATTTGCTCACCGAACCTCTCCAATCCTATCACTGCTGCGTTTATGCCCCTGTACACATGCTTGATTCTCTTTCGGAGACATAGCAATCCATAGGTTTTAAGATACTTACTAGTCAGGTACATTCTTAGGCGTTTAATATGCGGTGTTGAGTCCATTTCGTTGAGCAAGGAGTAGCTCTTGTCTATTCCATATTTGGCTTAAGGAACTTTATCTGTGCTCATTTCAATCTCTGGTTTTATGCAGCACCCCAACTCACCTTTCCCCTTAAGCAAGCATAAGTTGGTTTTCTAAATTTGAGACCCTGTTCTGTTTTGGAATTCAGTTCCTGTGTAGCCAAGTTTACATTCCGTGTATTAGTGATATCTTATGATGTTTCTTTTTCTGTGTGACTTATTTCAGTTAGAATCATCGTACCTGAATCCACTCATTATGCTGCTACGGGCCTGATGACATAGATTTCATTGCTGAGTGATACTGCATTGTACGTAAGTACCACAAGTTCTTTATCCATTTTTCACTTTCTGTGATATTGAACTTGTACGGTAAACGAGGTTCTTGTAAACAGAGGCGTCCCAAACATTGGGGTGGCTGTGTCTTTTTTATTTTAATTTCCCTAAGCTATAGGACCATAAGTGGAAGTGCCCTACGCTCTGTTGCTTTGTTTTTTAGATGTTTCAGGAAACACCATACACTTCTCCCGAGTGTCTGTTGGCAATTTACATCCCGCCCATCAGCATAACAAGGCTCCCAGTTCTCCATGGCCTGTCCTGCCTTTCTGGATTTTACACTTTTTTCAGATGGCCCTTTTGACCGGGGGGAAGTGAGACTTCATTGTAGTGCAGATTTCCTTTGCAAGCTTGCTTGGTTGGCCAAAAAGGGCGTATGCATTTTTTCCTGAATATATTCAGGAAAAAACGCATACGCCCTTTTTGGCCAAGTGCATCATTGTGGACGTTCTGCCTCTTTTCCTATGCTTTCAATGCAATTCCAGTCTACCTCCTGAAATCGGTTTCCTGCAATTCTGCCCCGCTTTCAAGTCCTCTTGGCAGCCTTACTTCAGTCTATTTTTGGACGATAGCTGTCATTTATAACTCTGCAGGTTTGTGAATTACAGTGCCCCTGAGCTCCTTTCTTCATCTCACTTTCTTTTGAGCTGGCCGCAACACCGCAGGATGGCTTCAGGCCCTAATCTGGTTCCGGCACGGCACGCTGAGCCTTTGGTTATTTCCTCTTCCAGATGGGAAATGAGAGTTAAATTTGCCCGTCCAGACACCTCCAGCTAGTCTCTCATTGGTTCTCCCTATTCCTGTTCATCTTCCGCAGAAATTGCAAACTGGGCCAAACAGGAGGTTAAAGGGACTGACTCTCCAAGTCGGGAGAGTGTTAGTAAAGCGTCTGGAATGTTGCACCCGAGGACCAGGGTACGAAAACTGAGACATATTTGAACACGTCTCCCGATCACATGGTTGATCATACTCTAGGTTCCACATGCATGTTTTAGCTGAAGGAAGAATACCTTAAACCTGGGTAACTGAAACCCGTGGAATGGGTACCATGCAATATGACTTCAAAGGGTCTTCATTTGCTCACCAAACCTCTCCAATCCTATCACTGCTGCGTTTATGCCCCTGTACACATGCTTGATTCTCTTTCGGAGACATAGCAATCCATAGGTTTTAAGATACTTACTAGTCAGGTACATTCTTAGGCGTTTAATATGCGGTGTTGAGTCCATTTCGTTGAGCAAGGAGTAGATCTTGTCTATTCTATATTTGGCTTAAGGAACTTTATCTGTGCTCATTTCAATCTCTGGTTTATGCAGCACCCCAACTCACCTTTCCCCTTAAGCAAGGATAAGTTGGTTTTCTAAATTTGAGACCCTGTTCTGTTTTGGAATTCAGTTCCTGTGTAGCCAAGTTTACATTCCATGTATTAGTGATATCTTATGATGTTTCTTTTTCTGTGTGACTTATTTCAGTTAGAATCATCGTACCTGAATCCACTCATTATGCTGCTATGGGCCTGATGACATAGATTTCATTGCTGAGTGATATTGCTTTGTAAGTAAATACCACAACTTCTTTATCCATTTTTCACTTTCTGCGACATTGAACATGTACTGTAAACGAGGTTCTTGTAAACAGAGGCGTCCCAAACTTTGAGGTGGCTGTGTCTTTTTGATTTTAATTTCCCTAAGCTATAGGACCATAAGTGGAAGTGCCCTAGGCTCTGTTGCTTTGTTTTTTAGATGTTTCAGGAAACACCATACACTTCTCCCGAGTGTCTGTTGGCAATTTACATCCCGCCCATCAGCATAACAAGGCTCCCAGTTCTCCATGGCCTGTCCTGCCTTTCTGGATTTTACACTTTTTTCAGATGGCCCTTTTGACTGGGGGGAAGTGAGACTTCATTGTAGTGCAGATTTACTTTACAAGCTTGCTTGGTTGGCCAAAAAGTGCGTATGCGTTTTTCCTTAGTATATTCAGGAAAAAACGCATACGCCCTTTTTGTCCAAGTGCATCATTGTGGACGTTCTGCCTCTTTTCCTATGCTTTCAATGCAATTCCAGTCTACCTCCTGAAATCGGTTTCCTGCAATTCTGCCCCGCTTTCAAGTCCTCTTGGCAGCCTTACTTCAGTATATTTTTGGAAGATAGCTGTCATTTATAACTCTGCAGGTTTGTGAATTACAGTGCCCCTGAGCTCCTTTCTTCAACTCGCTTTCTTGTGACCTGGCCGAAACACCGCAGGATGGCTTCAGGCCCTAATCTGGTTCCGGCACGGCACGCTGAGCCTTTGGTTAATTCCTCTTCCTGGTGGGAAATGAGAGTTAAATTTGCCCGTCCAGACACCTCCAGCTAGTCTCTCATTGGTTCTCGCTATTCCTGTTCATCTTCCGCAGAAATTGCAAACTGGGCCAAACAGGAGGTTAAAGGGACTGACTCTCCAAGTCGGGAGAGTGTTAGTAAAGCGTCTGGAATGTTGCACCCGAGTACCAGGGTACGAAAACTTAGACATATTTGAACACGTCTCCCGATCACATGGTTGATCATACTCTAGGTTCCACATGCATGTTTTAGCTGAAGGAAGAATACCTTAAACCTGGGTAGTTGAAACCCGTGGAATGGGTACCATGCAATATGACTTCAAAGGGTCTTCATTTGCTCACCGAACCTCTCCAATCCTATCACTGCTGCGTTTATGCCCCTGTACACATGCTTGACTCTCTTTCGGAGACATAGCAATCCATAGGTTTTAAGATACTTACTAGTCAGGTACATTCTTAGGCGTTTAATATGCGGTGTTGAGTCCATTTCGTTGAGCAAGGAGTAGATCTTGTCTATTCTATATTTGGCTTAAGGAATTTTATCTGTGCTCATTTCAATCTCTGGTTTATGCAGCACCCCAACTCACCTTTCCCCTTAAGCAAGGATAAGTTGGTTTTCTAAATTTGAGACCCTCTTCTGTTTTGGAATTCAGTTCCTGTGTAGCCAAGTTTACATTCCGTGTATTAGTGATATCTTATGATGTTTCTTTTTCTGTGTGACTTATTTCAGTTAGAATCATCGTACCTGAATCCACTCATTATGCTGCTATGGGCCTGATGACATAGATTTCATTGCTGAGTGATATTGCTTTGTAAGTAAATACCACAACTTCTTTATCCATTTTTCACTTTCTGCGACATTGAACATGTACTGTAAACGAGGTTCTTGTAAACAGAGGCGTCCCAAACTTTGAGGTGGCTGTGTCTTTTTGATTTTAATTTCCCTAAGCTATAGGACCATAAGTGGAAGTGCCCTAGGCTCTGTTGCTTTGTTTTTTAGATGTTTCAGGAAACACCATACACTTCTCCCGAGTGTCTGTTGGCAATTTACATCCCGCCCATCAGCATAACAAGGCTCCCAGTTCTCCATGGCCTGTCCTGCCTTTCTGGATTTTACACTTTTTTCAGATGGCCCTTTTGACCGGGGGGAAGTGAGACTTCATTGTAGTGCAGATTTCCTTTGCAAGCTTGCTTGGTTGGCCAAAAAGGGCGTATGCGTTTTTTCCTGAATATATTCAGGAAAAAACACATACGCCCTCTTTGGCCAAGTGCATCATTGTGGACGCGCTGCCTCTTTTCCTATGCTTTCAATGCAATTCCAGTCTACCTCCTGAAATCGGTTTCCTGCAATTCTGCCCCGCTTTCAAGTCCTCTTGGCAGCCTTACTTCAGTATATTTTTCGACGATAGCTGTCATTTATAACTCTGCAGGTTTGTGAATTACAGTGCCCCTGAGCTCCTTTCTTCAACTCGCTTTCTTGTGAGCTGGCCGCAACACCGCAGGATGGCTTCAGGCCCTAATCTGGTTCCGGCACGGCACGCTGAGCCTTTGGTTAATTCCTCTTCCTGGTGGGAAATGAGAGTTAAATTTGCCCGTCCAGACACCTCCAGCTAGTCTCTCATTGGTTCTCACTATTCCTGTTCATCTTCCGCAGAAATTCCAAACTGGGCCAAACAGGAGGTTAAAGGGACTGACTCTCCAAGTCGGGAGAGTGTTAGTAAAGCGTCTGGAATGTTGCACCCGAGGACCAGGGTACGAAAACTGAGACATATTTGAACACGTCTCCCGATCACATGGTTGATCATACTCTAGGTTCCACATGCATGTTTTAGCTGAAGGAAGAATACATTAAACCTGGGTAACTGAAACCCGTGGAATGGGTACCTTGCAATATGACTTCAAAGGGTCTTCATTTGCTCACCAAACCTCTCCAATCCTATCACTGCTGCGTTTATGCCCCTGTACACATGCTTGATTCTCTTTTGGAGACATAGCAATCCATAGATTTTAAGATACTTACTAGTCAGGTACATTTTTAGGCGTTTAATATGGGGTGTTGAGTCCATTTCATTGAGCAAGGAGTAGCTCTTGTCTATTCCATATTTGGCTTAAGGAACTTTATCTGTGCTCATTTCAATCTCTGGTTTTATGCAGCACCCCAACTCACCTTTCCCCTTAAGCAAGCATAAGGTGGTTTTCTAAATTTGAGACCCTGTTCTGTTTTGGAATTCAGTTCCTGTGTAGCCAAGTTTACATTCCGTGTATTAGTGATATCTTATGATGTTTCTTTTTCTGTGTGACTTATTTCAGTTAGAATCATCGTACCTGAATCCACTCATTATGCTGCTATGGGCCTTATGACATAGATTTCATTGCTGAGTGTTACTGCATTGTACGTAAGTACCACAAGTTCTTTATCCATTTTTCACTTTCTGTGATATTGAACTTGTACGGTAAACGAGGTTCTTGTAAACAGAGGCGTCCCAAACTTTGGGGTGGCTGTGTCTTTTTGATTTTAATTTCCCTAAGCTATAGGACCATAAGTGGAAGTGCCCTAGGCTCTGTTGCTTTGGTTTTTAGATGTTTCAGGAAACACCATACACTTCTCCCGAGTGTCTGTTGGCAATTTACATCCCGCCCATCAGCATAACAAGGTTCCCAGTTCTCCATGGCCTGTCCTGCCTTTCTGGATTTTACACTTTTTTCAGATGGCCCTTTTGACCGGGAGGAAGTGAGACTTCATTGTAGTGCAGATTTCCTTTGCAAGCTTGCTTGGTTGGCCAAAAAGGGCGTATGTGTTTTTTCCTGAATATATTCAGGGAAAAACGCATACGCCCTTTTTGGCCAAGTGCATCATTGTGGACGTTTTGCTTCTTTTAATATGCTTTCAATGCAATTCCAGTCTACCTCCTGAAATCGGTTTCCTGCAATTCTGCCCCGCTTTCAAGTCCTCTTGGCAGCCTTACTTCAGTATATTTTTCGACGATAGCTGTCATTTATAACTCTGCAGGTTTGTGAATTACAGTGCCCCTGAGCTCCTTTCTTCAACTCGCTTTCTTTTGAGCTGGCCGCAACACCGCAGGATGGCTTCAGGCCCTAATCTGGTTCCGGCACGGCACGCTGAGCCTTTGGTTAATTCCTCTTCCTGGTGGGAAATGAGAGTTAAATTTGCCCGTCCAGACACCTCCAGCTAGTCTCTCATTGGTTCTCGCTATTCCTGTTCATCTTCCGCAGAAATTGCAAACTGGGCCAAACAGGAGGTTAAAGGGACTGAGTCTCCAAGTCGGGAGAGTGTTAGTAAAGCGTCTGGAATGTTGCACCCGAGTACCAGGGTACGAAAACTGAGACATATTTGAACACGTCTCCCGTTCACACGGTTGATCATTCTCTGGGTTCCACATGCATGTTTTAGCTGAAGGAAGAATACCTTAAACCTGGGTAACTGAAACCCGTGGAATGGGTACCATGCAATATGACTTCAAAGGGTCTTCATTTGCTCACCGAACCTCTCCAATCCTATCACTGCTTCGTTTATGCCCCTGTACACATGCTTGATTCTCTTTCGGAGACATAGCAATCCATAGCTTTTAAGATACTTATTAGTCAGGTACATTCTTAGGCGTTTAATATGCGGTGTTGAGTCCATTTCGTTGAGCAAGGAGTAGCTCTTGTCTATTCCATATTTGGCTTAAGGAACTTTATCTGTGCTCATTTCAATCTCTGGTTTTATGCAGCACCCCAACTCACCTTTCCTCTTAAGCAAGCATAAGTTGGTTTTCTAAATTTGAGACCCTGTTCTGTTCTGTAATTCAGTTCCTGTGTAGCCAAGTTTACATTCCGTGTATTAGTGATATCTTATGATGTTTCTTTTTCTGTGTGACTTATTTCAGTTATAATCATCATACCTGAATCCACTCATTGTGCTGCTAAGAGCCTGATGACATAGATTTCATTGCTGAGTGATATTGCTTTGTAAGTAAATACCACATCTTCTTTATCCATTTTTCAATTTCTGCAATGTTGAACTTGTACTGTAAACGAGGTTCTTGTAAACAGAGGCGTCCCAAACTTTGGGGTGGCTGTGTCTTTTTGATTTTAATTTCCCTAAGCTATAGGACCATAAGTGGAAGTGCCCTAGGCTCTGTTGCTTTGTTTTTTAGATGTTTCAGGAAACACCATACACCTCTCCCGAGTGTCTGTTGGCAATTTACATCCCGCCCATCAGCATAACAAGGCTCCCAGTTCTCCATGGCCTGTCCTGCCTTTCTGGATTTTACACTTTTTTCAGATGGCCCTTTTGACGGGGGGAAGTGAAACTTCATTGTAGTGCAGATTTCCTTTGCAAGCTTGCTTGGTTGGCCAAAAAGGGCGTATGCGTTTTTTCCTGAATATATTCAGGAAAAAACGCATACGCCCTTTTTGGCCAAGTGCATCATTGTGGACGTTCTGCCTCTTTTCCTATGCTTTCAATGCAATTCCAGTCTACCTCCTGAAATCGGTTTCCTGCAATTCTGCCCCGCTTTCAAGTCCTCTTGGCAGCCTTACTTCAGTCTATTTTTGGACGATAGCTGTCATTTATAACTCTGCAGGTTTGTGAATTACAGTGCCCCTGAGCTCCTTTCTTCAACTCGCTTTCTTTTGAGCTGCCCGCAACACCGCAGGATGGCTTCAGGCCCTAATCTGGTTCCGGCACGGCACGCTGAGCCTTTGGTTATTTCCTCTTCCTGGTGGGAAATGAGAGTTAAATTTGCCCGTCCAGATACCTCCAGCTAGTCTCTCATTGGTTCTCCCTATTCCTGTTCATCTTCCGCAGAAATTGCAAACTGGGCCAAACAGGAGGTTAAAGGCGCTGACTATCCAAGTGGGGAGAGTGTTAGTAAAGCGTCTGGAATGCTGCACCCGAGTACCAGGGGAGGAAAACTGAGACATATTTGAACACGTCTCCCGTTCACACGGTTGATCATAATCTGGGTTCCACATGCATGTTTTAGCTGAAGAAAGAATACCTTAAACCTGTAGAGGTGAGACCCGTGGAATGGGTACCATGCAATATGACTTCAAAGGGTCTTCATTTGCTCACCGAACCTCTCCAATCCTATCACTGCTGCGTTTATGCCCCTGTACACATGCTTGATTCTCTTTTGGAGACATAGCAAACCATAGGTTTTAAGATACTTACTAGTCAGGTACATTCTTTGGCGTTTAATATGGGGTGTTGAGTCCATTTCGTTGAGCAAGGAGTAGCTCTTGTCTATTCCATATTTGGCTTACGGAACTTTATCTGTGCTCATTTCAATCTCTGGTTTTATGCAGCACCCCAACTCACCTTTCCCCTTAAGCAAGCATAAGTTGGTTTTCTAAATTTGAGACCCTGTTCTGTTTTGGAATTCAGTTCCTGTGTAGCCAAGTTTACATTCCGTGTATTAGTGATATCTTATGATGTTTCTTTTGCTGTGTGACTTATTTCAGTTAGAATCATCGTACCTGAATCCACTCATTATGCTGCTACTTGCCTGATGATATAGATTTCATTGCTGAGTGATACTTCATTGTACGTAAGTACCACAAGTTCTTTATCCATTTTTCACTTTCTGCGATTTTGAACTTGTACTGTACACGAGGTTCTTGTAAACAGAGGCGTCCCAAACTTTGGGGTGGCTGTGTCTTTTTGATTTTAATTTCCCTAAGCTATAGGACCATAAGTGGAAGTGCCCTAGGCTCTGTTGCTTTGTTTTTTAGATGTTTCAGGAAACACCATACACTTCTCCCGAGTGTCTGTTGGCAATTTACATCCCGCCCATCAGCATAACAAGGCTCCCAGTTCTCTATGGCCTGTCCTGCCTTTCGGGATTTTACACTTTTTTCAGATGGCCCTTTTGACGGGGGGAAGTGAGACTTCATTGTAGTGCAGATTTCCTTTACAAGCTTGCTTGGTTGGCCAAAAAGGGCGTATGCGTTTTTTCCTGAATATATTCAGTAAAAAACGCATATGCCCTTTTTGGCCAAGTGCATCATTGTGGACGTTCTGCCTCTTTTCCTATGCTTTCAATGCAATTCCAGCCTACCTCCTGAAATCGGTTTCCTGCAATTCTGCCCCGTTTCAAGTCCTCTTGGCAGCCTTACTTCAGTATATTTTTGGATGATAGCTGTCATTTATAACTCTGCAGGTTTGTGAATTACAGTGCCCCTGAGCTCCTTTCTTCAACTCGCTTTCTTGTGACCTGGCCGCAACACCGCAGGACGGCTTCAGGCCCTAATCTGGTTCCGGCACGGCACGCTGAGCCTTTGGTTAATTCCTCTTCCTGGTGGGAAATGAGAGTTAAATTTGCCCGTCCAGACACCTCCAGCTAGTCTCTCATTGGTTCTCGCTATTCCTGTTCATCTTCCGCAGAAATTGCAAACTGGGCCAAACAGGATGTTAAAGGGACTGACTCTCCAAGTCGGGAGAGTGTTAGTAAAGCGTCTGGAATGTTGAACCCGAGTACCAGGGTACGAAAACTGAGACATATTTGAACACGTCTCCCGATCACATGGTTGATCATACTCTAGGTTCCACATGCATGTTTTAGCTGAAGGAAGAATACCTTAAACCTGGGTAGTTGAAACCCGTGGAATGGGTACCATGCAATATGACTTCAAAGGGTCTTCATTTGCTCACTGAACCTCTCCAATCCTATCACTGCTGCGTTTATGCCCCTGTACACATGCTTGATTCTCTTTCGGAGACATAGCAATCCATAGGTTTTAAGATACTTACTAGTCAGGTACATTCTTAGGCGTTTAATATGCGGTGTTGAGTCCATTTCGTTGAGCAAGGAGTAGCTCTTGTCTATTCCATATTTGGCTTAAGGAACTTTATCTGTGCTCATTTCAATCTCTGGTTTTATGCAGCACCCCAACTCACCTTTCCCCTTAAACAAGCATAAGGTGGTTTTCTAAATTTGAGACCCTGTTCTGTTTTGGAATTCAGTTCCTGTGTAGCCAAGTTTACATTCCGTGTATTAGTGATATCTTATGATGTTTCTTTTTCTGTGTGACTTATTTCAGTTAGAATCATCGTACCTGAATCCACTCATTATGCTGCTACGGGCCTGATGACATAGATTTCATTGCTGAGTGATACTGCATTGTACGTAAGTACCACAAGTTCTTTATCCATTTTTCACTTTCTGTGATATTGAACTTGTACGGTAAACGAGGTTCTTGTAAACAGAGGCGTCCCAAACTTTGGGGTGGCTGTGTCTTTTTGATTTTAATTTCCCTAAGCTATAGGACCATAAGTGGAAGTGCCCTAGGCTCTGTTGCTTTGTTTTTTAGATGTTTCAGGAAACACCATACACTTCTCCCGAGTGTCTGTTGGCAATTTCCATCCCGCCCATCAGCATAACAAGGCTCGCAGTTCTCCATGGCCTGTCCTGCCTTTCTGGATTTTACACTTTTTTCAGATGGCCCTTTTGACCGGGGGGAAGTGAGACTTCATTGTAGTGCAGATTTCCTTTGCAAGCTTGCTTGGTTGGCCAAAAAGGGCGTATGCGTTTTTTCCTGAATATATTTAGGAAAAAACGCATACGCCCTTTTTGGCCAAGTGCATCATTGTGGACGTTCTGCCTCTTTTCCTATGCTTTCAATGCAATTCCAGTCTACCTCCTGAAATCGGTTTCCTGCAATTCTGCCCCGCTTTCAAGTCCTCTTGGCAGCCTTACTTTAGTCTATTTTTGGATGATAGCTGTCATTTATAACTGTGCAGGTTTGTGAATTACAGTGCCCCTGAGCTCCTTTCTTCAACTCGCTTTCTTGTGACCTGGCCGCAACACCGCAGGATGGCTTCAGGCCCTAATCTGGTTCCGGCACGGCATGCTGAGCCTTTGGTTATTTCCTCTTCCTGGTGGGAAATGAGAGTTAAATTTGCCCGTCCAGCCACCTCCAGCTAGTCTCTCATTGGTTCTCGCTATTCCTTTTCATCTTCCGCAGAAATTGCAAACTGGGCCAAACAGGAGGTTAAAGGGACTGATTCTCCAAGTCGGGAGAATGTTAGTAAAGCTTCTGGAATGTTGCACCCGAGTACCAGGGGAGGAAAACTGAGACATATTTGAACACGTCTCCCGATCACATGGTTGATCATACTCTAGGTTACACATGCATGTTTTAGCTGAAGGAAGAATACCTTAAACCTGGGTAGTTGAAACCCGTGGAATGGGTACCATGCAATATGACTTCAAAGGGTCTTCATTTGCTCACCGAACCTCTCCAATCCTATCACTGCTTCGTTTATGCCCCTGTACACATGCTTGATTCTCTTTTGGAGACATAGCAATCCATAGGTTTTAAGATACTTACTAGTCAGGTACATTCTTAGGCGTTTAATATGCGGTGTTGAGTCCATTTCGTTGAGCAAGGAGTAGCTCTTGTCTATTCCATATTTGGCTTAAGGAACTTTATCTGTGCTCATTTCAATCTCTGGTTTTATGCAGCACCCCAACTCACCTTTCCTCTTAAGCAAGCATAAGTTGGTTTTCTAAATTTGAGACCCTGTTCTGTTCTGTAATTCAGTTCCTGTGTAGCCAAGTTTACATTCCGTGTATTAGTGATATCTTATGATGTTTCTTTTTCTGTGTGACTTATTTCAGTTAGAATCATCATACCTCAATCCACTCATTGTGCTGCTAAGAGCCGGATGACATAGATTTCATTGCTGTGTGATATTGCTTTGTAAGTAAATACCACATCTTCTTTATCCATTTTTCACTTTCTGCGATGTTGAACTTGTACTGTAAACGAGGTTCTTGTAAACAGAGGCGTCCCAAACTTTGGGGTGGCTGTGTCTTTTTGATTTTAATTTCCCTAAGCTATAGGACCATAAGTGGAAGTGCCCTAGGCTCTGTTGCTTTGTTTTTTAGATGTTTCAGGAAACACCATACACTTCTCCCGAGTGTCTGTTGGCAATTTACATCCCGCCCATCAGCATAACAAGTCTCCCAGTTCTCCATGGCCTGTCCTGCCTTTCTGGATTTTACACTTTTTTCAGATGGCCCTTTTGACCGGGGGGAAGTGAGACTTCATTGTAGTGCAGATTTCCTTTGCAAGTTTGCTTGGTTGGCCAAAAAGGGCGTATGCATTTTTTCCTGAATAAATTCAGGAAAAAACGCATACGCCCTTTTTGGCCAAGTGCATCATTGTGGACGTTCTGCCTCTTTTCCTATGCTTTCAATGCAATTCCAGTCTACCTCCTGAAATCGGTTTCCTGCAATTCTGCCCCGCTTTCAAGTCCTCTTGGCAGCCTTACTTTAGTCTATTTTTGGATGATAGCTGTCATTTATAACTCTGCAGGTTTGTGAATTACAGTGCCCCTGAGCTCCTTTCTTCAACTCGCTTTCTTTTGAGCTGGCCGCAACACCGCAGGATGGCTTCAGGCCCTAATCTGCTTCCGGCACGGCACGCTGAGCCTTTGGTTATTTCCTCTTCCTGGTGGGAAATGAGAGTTAAATTTGCCCGTCCAGCCACTTCCAGCTAGTCTCTCATTGGTTCTCCCTATTCCCGTTCATCTTCCGCAGAAATTGCAAACTGGGCCAAACAGGAGGTTAAAGGCGCTGACTCTCCAAGTGGGGAGAGTGTTAGTAAAGCGTCTGGAATGTTGCACCCGAGTACCAGGGGACAAAAACTGAGACATATTTGAACACGTCTCCCGTTCACACGGTTGATCATACTCTGGGTTCCACATGCATGTTTTAGCTGAAGGAAGAATACCTTAAAACTGGGTAGTTGAAACCCGTGGAATGGGTACCATGCAATATGACTTCAAAGGGTCTTCATTTGCTCACTGAACCTCTCCAATCCTATCACTGCTGCGTTTATGCCCCTGTACACATGCTTGATTCTCTTTCGGAGACATAGCAATCCATAGGTTTTAAGATACTTACTAGTCAGGTACATTCTTAGGCGTTTAATATGCGGTGTTGAGTCCATTTCGTTGAGCAAGGAGTAGCTCTTGTCTATTCCATATTTGGCTTAAGGAACTTTATCTGTGCTCATTTCAATCTCTGGTTTTATGCAGCACCCCAACTCACCTTTCCTCTTAAGCAAGCATAAGTTGGTTTTCTAAATTTGAGACCCTGTTCTGTTCTGTAATTCAGTTCCTGTGTAGCCAAGTTTACATTCTGTGTATTAGTGATATCTTATGATGTTTCTTTTTCTGTGTGACTTATTTCAGTTAGAATCATCATACCTGAATCCACTCATTGTGCTGCTAAGAGCCTGATGACATAGATTTCATTGCTGAGTGATATTGCTTTGTAAGTAAATACCACATCTTCTTTATCCATTTTTCACTTTCTGCGATGTTGAACTTGTACTGTAAACGAGGTTCTTGTAAACAGAGGCGTCCCAAACTTTGGGGTGGCTGTGTCTTTTTGATTTTAATTTCCCTAAGCTATAGGACCATAAGTGGAAGTGCCCTAGGCTCTGTTGCTTTGTTTTTTAGATGTTTCAGGAAACACCATACACTTCTCCCGAGTGTCTGTTGGCAATTTACATCCCGCCCATCAGCATAACAAGGCTCCCAGTTCTCCATGGCCTGTCCTGCCTTTCTGGATTTTACACTTTTTTCAGATGGCCCTTTTGACCGGGGGGAAGTGAGACTTCATTGTAGTGCAGATTTCCTTTGCAAGCTTGCTTGGTTGGCCAAAAAGGGCGTATGCGTTTTTTCCTGAATATATTCAGGAAAAAACGCATACGCCCTTTTTGGCCAAGTGCATCATTGTGGACGTTCTGCCTCTTTTCCTATGCTTTCAATGCAATTCCAGTCTACCTCCTGAAATCGGTTTCCTGCAATTCTGCCCCGCTTTCAAGTCCTCTTGGCAGCCTTACTTCAGTCTATTTTTGGACGATAGCTGTCATTTATAACTCTGCAGGTTTGTGAATTACAGTGCCCCTGAGCTCCTTTCTTCAACTCGCTTTCTTTTGAGCTGGCCGCAACACCGCAGGATGGCTTCAGGCCCTAATCTGGTTCCGGCACGGCACGCTGAGCCTTTGGTTATTTCCTCTTCCAGATGGGAAATGAGAGTTAAATTTGCCCGTCCAGCCACCTCCAGCTAGTCTCTCATTGGTTCTCCCTATTCCTGTTCATCTTCCGCAGAAATTGCAAACTGGGCCAAACAGGAGGTTAAAGGTGCTGACTCTCCAAGTGGGGAGAGTGTTAGTAAAGCGTCTGGAATGTTGCACCCGAGTACCAGGGGAGGAAAACTGAGACATATTTGAACACGTCTCCCGTTCACATGGTTGATCATACTCTGGGTTCCACATGCATATTTTAGCTGAAGGAAGAATACCTTAAAACTGGAGAGTTGAGACCCGTGGAATGGGTACCATGCAATATGACTTCAAAGGGTCTTCATTTGCTCACCGAACCTCTCCAATCGTATCACTGCTGCATTTATGCCCCTGTACACATGCTTGATTCTCTTTTGGAGACATAGCAATCCATAGGTTTTAAGATACTTACTAGTCAGGTACATTCTTAGGCGTTTAATATGGGGTGTTGAGTCCATTTCTTTGAGCAAGGAGTAGCTCTTGTCTATTCCATATTTGGCTTAAGGAACTTTATCTGTGCTCATTTCAATCTCTGGTTTTATGCAGCACCCCAACTCACCTTTCCCCTTAAACAAGCATAAGTTGGTTTTCTAAATTTGAGACCCTGTTCTGTTCTGTAATTCAGTTCCTGTGTAGCCAAGTTTACATTCTGTGTATTAGTGATATCTTATGATGTTTCTTTTTCTGTGTGACTTATTTCAGTTAGAATCATCATACCTGAATCCACTCATTGTGCTGCTAAGAGCCTGATGACATAGATTTCATTGCTGAGTGATATTGCTTTGTAAGTAAATACCACATCTTCTTTATCCATTTTTCACTTTCTGCGATGTTGAACTTGTACTGTAAACGAGGTTCTTGTAAACAGAGGCGTCCCAAACTTTGGGGTGGCTGTGTCTTTTTGATTTTAATTTCCCTAAGCTATAGGACCATAAGTGGAAGTGCCCTAGGCTCTGTTGCTTTGTTTTTTAGATGTTTCAGGAAACACCATACACTTCTCCCGAGTGTCTGTTGGCAATTTACATCCCGCCCATCAGCATAACAAGGCTCCCAGTTCTCCATGGCCTGTCCTGCCTTTCTGGATTTTACACTTTTTTCAGATGGCCCTTTTGACCGGGGGGAAGTGAGACTTCATTGTAGTGCAGATTTCCTTTGCAAGCTTGCTTGGTTGGCCAAAAAGGGCGTATGCGTTTTTTCCTGAATATATTCAGGAAAAAACGCATACGCCCTTTTTGGCCAAGTGCATCATTGTGGACGTTCTGCCTCTTTTCCTATGCTTTCAATGCAATTCCAGTCTACCTCCTGAAATCGGTTTCCTGCAATTCTGCCCCGCTTTCAAGTCCTCTTGGCAGCCTTACTTCAGTCTATTTTTGGACGATAGCTGTCATTTATAACTCTGCAGGTTTGTGAATTACAGTGCCCCTGAGCTCCTTTCTTCAACTCGCTTTCTTTTGAGCTGGCCGCAACACCGCAGGATGGCTTCAGGCCCTAATCTGGTTCCGGCACGGCACGCTGAGCCTTTGGTTATTTCCTCTTCCAGATGGGAAATGAGAGTTAAATTTGCCCGTCCAGCCACCTCCAGCTAGTCTCTCATTGGTTCTCCCTATTCCTGTTCATCTTCCGCAGAAATTGCAAACTGGGCCAAACAGGAGGTTAAAGGTGCTGACTCTCCAAGTGGGGAGAGTGTTAGTAAAGCGTCTGGAATGTTGCACCCGAGTACCAGGGGAGGAAAACTGAGACATATTTGAACACGTCTCCCGTTCACATGGTTGATCATACTCTGGGTTCCACATGCATATTTTAGCTGAAGGAAGAATACCTTAAAACTGGAGAGTTGAGACCCGTGGAATGGGTACCATGCAATATGACTTCAAAGGGTCTTCATTTGCTCACCGAACCTCTCCAATCGTATCACTGCTGCATTTATGCCCCTGTACACATGCTTGATTCTCTTTTGGAGACATAGCAATCCATAGGTTTTAAGATACTTACTAGTCAGGTACATTCTTAGGCGTTTAATATGGGGTGTTGAGTCCATTTCTTTGAGCAAGGAGTAGCTCTTGTCTATTCCATATTTGGCTTAAGGAACTTTATCTGTGCTCATTTCAATCTCTGGTTTTATGCAGCACCCCAACTCACCTTTCCCCTTAAACAAGCATAAGTTGGTTTTCTAAATTTGAGAACCTGTTCTGTTTTGGAATTCAGTTCCTGTGTAGCCAAGTTTACATTCCGTGTATTAGTGATATCTTATGATGTTTCTTTTTCTGTGTGACTTATTTCAGTTAGAATCATCGTACCTGAATCCACTCATTATGCTGCTACGGGCCTGATGACATAGATTTCATTGCTGAGTGATACTGCATTGTACGTAAGTACCACAAGTTCTTTATCCATTTTTCACTTTCTGCGATGTTGAACTTGTACTGTAAACGAGGTTCTTGTAAACAGAGGCGTCCCAAACTTTGGGGTGGCTGTGTCTTTTTGATTTTAATTTCCCTAAGCTATAGGACCATAAGTGGAAGTGCCCTAGGCTCTGTTGCTTTGTTTTTTAGATGTTTCAGGAAACACCATACACTTCTCCCGAGTTGTCTGTTGGCAATTTACATCCCGCCC
The DNA here is from genome assembly GCF_964374135.1 of Grampus griseus. NCBI lineage: Eukaryota > Metazoa > Chordata > Mammalia > Artiodactyla > Delphinidae > Grampus > Grampus griseus. The sequence goes on from NW_028133074.1 coordinate 16,660, forward strand.
ATCAGCATAACAAGGCTCCCAGTTCTCCATGGCCTGTCCTGCCTTTCTGGATTTTACACTTTTTTCAGATGGCCCTTTTGACCAGGGGGAAGTGAGACTTCATTGTAGTGCAGATTTCCTTTGCAAGCTTGCTTGGTTGGCCAAAAAGTGCGTATGCGTTTTTTCCTGAATATATTCAGGAAAAAACGTATACGCCCTTTTTGGCCAAGTGCATCATTGTGGACGTTCTGCCTCTTTTCCTATGCTTTCAATGCAATTCCAGTCTACCTCCTGAAATCGGTTTCGTGCAATTCTGCCCCTCTTTCAAGTCCTCTTGGCAGCCTTACTTCAGTATATTTTTAGACGATAGCTGTCATTTATAACTCTGCAGGTTTGTGAATTACAGTGCCCCTGAGCTCCTTTCTTCACTCGCTTTCTTTTGAGCTGACCGCAACACCGCAGGATGGCTTCAGGCCCTAATCTGTTTCCGGCACGGCACGCTGAGCCTTTGGTTATTTCCTCTTCCTGGTGGGAAATGAGAGTTAAATTTGCCCGTCCAGACACCTCCAGCTAGTCTCTCATTGGTTCTCCCTATTCCTGTTCATCTTCCGCAGAAATTGCAAACTGGGCCAAACAGGAGGTTAAAGGCGCTGACTCTCCAAGTGGGGAGAGTGTTAGTAAAGCGTCTGGAATGTTGCACCCGAGTACCAGGGGACAGAAACTGAGACATATTTGAACACGTCTCCCGTTCACACGGTTGATCATACTCTGGGTTCCACATGCATGTTTTAGCCGAAGGAAGAATACCTTAAACCTGTAGTTTTGAGACCCGTGGAATGGGTACCATGCAATATGACTTCAAAGGTTCCTCATTTGCTCACCGAACCTCTCCAATCCTATCACTGCTGCGTTTCTGCCCCTGTACACACGCTTGATTCTCTTTCGGAGACATAGCAATCCATAGGTTTTAAGATACTTACTAGTCAGGTACATTCTTAGGCGTTTAATATGCGGTGTTGAGTCCATTTCGTTGAGCAAGGAGTAGCTCTTGTCTATTCCATATTTGGCTTAAGGAACTTTATCTGTGCTCATTTCGATCTCTGGTTTTATGCAACACCCCAACTCACCTTTACCCTTAAGCAAGCATAAGTTGGTTTTCTAAATTTGAGACCCTGTTCTGTTCTATAATTCAGTTCCTGTGTAGCCAAGTTTACATTCCGTGTATTACTGATATCTTATGATGTTTCTTTTTCTGTGTGACTTATTTCAGTTAGAATCATCATACCTGAATCCACTCATTGTGCTGCTAAGGGCCTGATGACATAGATTTCATTGCTGAGTGATATTGCTTTGTAAGTAAATACCAAAGCTTCTTTATCCATTTTTCACTTTCTGCGATGTTGAACTTGTACGGTAAACGAGGTTCTTGTAAACAGAGGCGTCCCAAACATTGGGGTGGCTGTGTCTTTTTGATTTTAATTTCCCTAAGCTATAGGACCATAAGTGGAAGTGCCCTAGGCTCTGTTGCTTTGTTTTTTAGATGTTTCAGGAAACACCATACACTTCTCCCTAGTGTCTGTTGGCAATTTACATCCCGCCCATCAGCATAACAAGGCTCCCAGTTCTCCATGGCCTGTCCTGCCTTTCTGGATTTTACACTTTTTTCAGATGGCCCTTTTGACGGGGGGAAGTGAGACTTCATTGTAGTGCAGATTTCCTTTGCAAGCTTGCTTGTTTGGCCAAAAAGGGCGTATGCGTTTTTTCCTGAATATATTCAGGAAAAAACGCATACGCCCTTTTTGGCCAAGTGCATCATTGTGGACGTTCTGCCTCTTTTCCTATGCTTTCAATGCAATTCCAGTCTACCTCCTGAAATCGGTTTCCTGCAATTCTGCCCCGTTTCAAGTCCTCTTGGCAGCCTTACTTCAGTATATTTTTGGATGATAGCTGTCATTTATAACTCTGCAGGTTTGTGAATTACAGTGCCCCTGAGCTCCTTTCTTCAACTCGCTTTCTTGTGACCTGGCCGCAACACCGCAGGATGGCTTCAGGCCCTAATCTGGTTCCGGCACGGCACGCTGAGCCTTTGGTTAATTCCTCTTCCTGGTGGGAAATGAGAGTTAAATTTGCCCGTCCAGACACCTCCAGCTAGTCTCTCATTGGTTCTCGCTATTCCTGTTCATCTTCCGCAGAAATTGCAAACTGGGCCAAACAGGAGGTTAAAGGCGCTGACTCTCCAAGTGGGGAGAGTGTTAGTAAAGCGTCTGGAATGTTGCACCCGAGTACCAGGGGAGGAAAACTGAGACATATTTGAACACTTCTCCCGTTCACACGGTTGATCATACTCTGGGTTCCACACGCATGTTTTAGCTGAAGGAAGAATACCTTAAACCTGGGTAGTTGAAACCCGTGGAATGGGTACCATGCAATATGACTTCAAAGGGTCTTCATTTGCTCACCAACCCTCTCCAATCCTATCACTGCTGCGTTTATGCCCCTGTACACATGCTTGATTCTCTTTTGGAGACATAGCAAACCATAGGTTTTAAGATACTTACTAGTCAGGTACATTCTTTGGCGTTTAATATGGGGTGTTGAGTCCATTTTGTTGAGCAAGGAGTAGCTCTTGTTTATTCCATATTTGGCTTAAGGAACTTTATCTGTGCTCATTTCAATCTCTGGTTTTATGCAGCACCCCAACTCACCTTTCCCCTTAAGCAAGCATAAGTTGGTTTTCTAAATTTGAGACCCTGTTCTGTTTTGGAATTCAGTTCGTGTGTAGCCAAGTTTACATTCCGTGTATTAGTGATATCTTACGATGTTTCTTTCTCTGTGTGACTTATTTCAGTTAGATTCATTGTACTTAATCCACTCATTATGCTGCTATGGGCCTGATGACATAGATTTCATTGCTGAGTGATACTGCATTGTACGTAAGTACCACAACTTGTTTATCCATTTTTCACTTTCTGCGATATTGAACTTGTACCGTATATGAGGTTCTTATAAACAGAGCCATCCCAAAATTGGGGTGGCTGTGTCTTTTTGATTTTAATTTCTCTAAACTATAGGACCATAAGTGGAAGTGCCCTAGGCTCTGTTGCTTTGTTTTTTAGATGTTTCAGGAAACACCATACACTTCTCCTGAGTGTCTGTTGGCAATTTACATCCCGCCCATCAGCATAACAAGGCTCCCAGTTCTCCATGGCCTGTCCTGCCTTTCTGGATTTTACACTTTTTTCAGATGGCCCTTTTGACGGGGGGAAGTGAAACTTCATTGTAGTGCAGATTTCCTTTGCAAGCTTGCTTGGTTGGCCAAAAAGGGCGTATGCGTTTTTTCCTGAATATATTCAGGAAAAAACGCATACGCCCTTTTTGGCCAAGTGCATCATTGTGGACGTTCTGCCTCTTTTCCTATGCTTTCAATGCAATTCCAGTCTACCTCCTGAAATCGGTTTCCTGCAATTCTGCCCCGCTTTCAAGTCCTCTTGGCAGCCTTACTTCAGTCTATTTTTGGACGATAGCTGTCATTTATAACTCTGCAGGTTTGTGAATTACAGTGCCCCTGAGCTCCTTTCTTCAACTCGCTTTCTTGTGACCTGGCCGCAACACCGCAGGATGGCTTCAGGCCCTAATCTGGTTCTGGCACGGCACGCTGAGCCTTTGGTTATTTCCTCTTCCTGGTGGGAAATGAGAGTTAAATTTGCCCGTCCAGATACCTCCAGCTAGTCTCTCATTGGTTCTCCCTATTCCTGTTCATCTTCCGCAGAAATTGCAAACTGGGCCAAACAGGATGTTAAAGGCGCTGACTCTCCAAGTGGGGAGAGTGTTAGTAAAGCGTCTGGAATGCTGCACCCGAGTACCAGGGGAGGAAAACTGAGACATATTTGAACACGTCTCCCGTTCACTCGGTTGATCATACTCTGGGTTCCACATGCATGTTTTAGCTGAAGAAAGAATACCTTAAACCTGTAGAGGTGAGACCCGTGTAATGGGTACCATGCAATATGACTTCAAAGGGTCTTCATTTGCTCACCGAACCTCTCCAATCCTATCACTGCTGAGTTTATGCCCCTGTACACATGCTTGATTCTCTTTTGGAGACATAGCAAACCCTAGGTTTTAAGATACTTACGAGTCAGGTACATTCTTTGGCGTTTAATATGGGGTGTTGAGTCCATTTCGTTGAGCAAGGAGTAGCTCTTGTCTATTCCATATTTGGCTTAAGGAACTTTATCTGTGCTCATTTCAATCTCTGGTTTTATGCAGCACCCCAACTCACCTTTCCCCTTAAGCAAGCATAAGTTGGTTTTCTAAATTTGAGACCCTGTTCTGTTTTGGAATTCAGTTCCTGTGTAGCCAAGTTTACATTCCGTGTATTAGTGATATCTTATGATGTTTCTTTTGCTGTGTGACTTATTTCAGTTAGAATTATCGTACCTGAATCCACTCATTATGCTGCTACTTGCCTGATGACATAGATTTCATTGCTGAGTGATACTTCATTGTACGTAAGTACCACAAGTTCTTTATCCATTTTTCACTTTCTGCGATGTTGAACTTGTACTGTACACGAGGTTCTTGTAAACAGAGGCGTCCCAAACTTTGGGGTGGCTGTGTCTTTTTGATTTTAATTTCCCTAAGCTATAGGACCATAAGTGGAAGTGCCCTAGGCTCTGTTGCTTTGTTTTTTAGATGTTTCAGGAAACACCATACACTTCTCCCGAGTGTCTGTTGGCAATTTACATCCCGCCCATCAGCATAACAAGGCTCCCAGTTCTCTATGGCCTGTCCTGCCTTTCTGGATTTTACACTTTTTTCAGATGGCCCTTTTGACGGGGGGAAGTGAGACTTCATTGTAGTGCACATTTCCTTTACAAGCTTGCTTGGTTGGCCAAAAAGGGCGTATGCGTTTTCTCCTGAATATATTCAGGATAAAACGCATACGCCCTTTTTGGCCAAGTGCATCATTGTGGACGTTCTGCCTCTTTTCCTATGCTTTCAATGCAATTCCAGTCTACCTCCTGAAATCGGTTTCCTGCAATTCTTCCCCGCTTTCACGTCCTCTTGGCAGCCTTACTTCAGTATATTTTTGGACGATAGCTGTCATTTATAACTCTGCAGGTTTGTGAATTACAGTGCCCATGAGCTCCTTTCTTCAACTCGCTTTCTTTTGAGCTGGCCGCAACACCACAGGATGGCTTCAGGCCCTAATCTGGTTCCGGCACGGCACGATGAGCCTTTGATTAATTCCTCTTCCTGGTGGGAAATGAGAGTTAAATTTGCCCGTCCAGACACCTCCAGCTAGTCTCTCATTGGTTCTCGCTATTCCTTTTCATCTTCCGCAGAAATTGCAAACTGGGCCAAACAGGAGGTTAAAGGGACTGATTCTCCAAGTCGGGAGAGTGTTAGTAAAGCGTCTGGAATGTTGCACCCGAGTACCAGGGGAGGAAAACTGAGACATATTTGAACACGTCTCCCGATCACATGGTTGATAATACTCTAGGTTCCACATGCATGTTTTAGCTGAAGGAAGAATACCTTAAACCTGGGTAGTTGAAACCCGTGGAATGGGTACCATGCAATATGACTTCAAAGGGTCTTCATTTGCTCACCGAACCTCTCCAATCCTATCACTGCTGCGTTTATGCCCCTGTACACAGGCTTGATTCTCTTTCGGAGACATAGCAATCCATAGGTTTTAAGATACTTACTAGTCAGGTATATTCTTAGGCGTTTAATATGCGGTGTTGAGTCCATTTCATTGAGCAAGGAGTAGCTCTTGTCTATTCCATATTTGGCTTAAGGAACTTTATCTGTGCTCATTTCAATCTCTGGTTTTATGCAGCACCCCAACTCACCTTTCCCCTTAAGCAAGCATAAGTTGGTTTTCTAAATTTGAGACCCTGTTCTGTTCTGTAATTCAGTTCCTGTGTAGCCAAGTTTACATTCCGTGTATTAGTGATATCTTATGATGTTTCTTTTTCTGTGTGACTTATTTCAGTTAGAATCATCATACCTGAATCCACTCATTGTTCTGCTAAGGGCCTGATGACATAGATTTCATTGCTGAGTGATATTGCTTTGTAAGTAAATACCACAACTTCTTTATCCATTTTTCACTTTCTGCGATGTTGAACTTGTACTGTAAACGAGGTTCTTGTAAACAGAGGCGTCGCAAACTTTGGGGTGGCTGTGTCTTTTTGATTTTAATTTCCCTAAGCTATAGGACCATAAGTGGAAGTGCCCTAGGCTCTGTTGCTTTGTTTTTTCGATGTCTCAGGAAACACCATACACTTCTCCCGAGTGTCTGTTGGCAATTTACATCCCGCCCATCAGCATAACAAGGCTCCCAGTTCTCCATGGCCTGTCCTGCCTTTCTGGATTTTACACTTTTTTCAGATGGCCCTTTTGACTGGGGGGAAGTGAGACTTCATTGTAGTGCAGATTTCCTTTGCAAGCTTGCTTGGTTGGAAGGACCAAGTGGATCTTCCACTTAGGACCATAAGTGGAAGTGCCCTAGGCGTTTGTTGTCTACATCTGTTGCTCTATTTATGCCTTGCAAAATGGTTAATCTGTACAGTTTTTCTAGGTTCCACATATATGCATGAATATACAAGATTTGTTTTTCTCTTTCTGACTTACTTCACTCTGTATGACAGTCTCTAGATCCATCGACGTCTCTACAAATGACCCAATTTCATTCCTTTTCATGGCTTAGTAATATTCCATTTTATATATGTACCACAGCTTTATGCATTCGTCTGTCTGTGGGCATTTAGGTTGCTTCCATTACCTCGATATTGTAAATAGTGATGCAATGAACATTGCGGTGAATGACTCTTTTTGATTTATGGTTTTGTCTGGGTATATGTCCAGTACTGGGATTGCTGTATCATATGGTAATTCTATTGTTAGTTTCTTAAGAAATTCCATATTGTTCTCCATAATGACTGTATCAATTTATATTCCCAACAATAGTGGAATAGGGTTCCTTTTCTCCACACCCTTTCCAGCATTTTTTGTTTGTAGATTTTCTATGAAGCCTATTCTACCAGGTGTGAGGTGATACCTCATTGTTGAATCCATTTCGTTGAGCAAGGGGTAGGTCATGTCTATTACATATTTGGCTTATGGAACGGTATCTGTGCTAATTTCAAACTCTGCTTTTATGCAGCACCCCAACTCACCTTCCCCCTTAAGCAAGCATAAGTTGGTTTTCTAAATTTGAGACCCTGTTCTGTTTTGTAATTCAGTTCATGTGTAGCCAAGTTCACATTCCGTGTATTAGTGATACCTTATGATGTTTCTTTTTCTGTGTGACTTATTTCACTTAGAATCATCGTGCCTCAATCCACTCATTATGCTGGTACAGGCCTGGTGACATAGATTTCATTGCTGAGTGGTATTCTGTTGTACATAAGTACCGCAACTTCTTTATCCATTATTTGCTCTCTGGGATATTTAACTTGTGCCGAAGAAGAGATTCCTGTAAAAAGAGCCGTCCCAAATTTTGGGGTGGCTGTGTCTTTTTGATTTTAATTTCCCTAAGCTATAGGACCATAAGTGGAAGTGCCCTAGGCTCTGTTGCTTTGTTTTTTAGATGTTTCAGGAAACACCATACACTTCTCCCGAGTGTCTGTTGGCAATTTACATCCCGCCCATCAGCATAACAAGGCTCCCAGTTCTCCATGGCCTGTCCTGCCTTTCTGGATTTTACAATTTTTTCAGATGGCCCTTTTGACCAGGGGGGAAGTGAGACTTCATTGTAGTGCAGATTTCCTTTGCAAGCTTGCTTGGTAGGCCAAAAAGGGCGTATGCGTTTTTTCCTGAATATATTCAGGAAAAAACGCATACGCCCTTTTTGGCCAAGTGCATCATTGTGGAAGTTCTGCCTCTTTTCCTATGCTTTCAATGCAATTCCAGTCTACCTCCTGAAATCGGTTTCCTGCAATTCTGCCCCGTTTCAAGTCCTCTTGGCAGCCTTACTTCAGTATATTTTTGGACGATAGCTGTCATTTATAACTCTGCAGGTTTGTGAATTACAGTGCCCCTGAGCTCCTTTCTTCAACTCGCTTTCTTGTGAGCTGGCCGCAACACCGCAGGATGCCTTCAGGCCCTAATCTGGTTCCGGCACGGCACGCTGAGCCTTTGGTTATTTCCTCTTCCAGATGGGAAATGAGAGTTAAATTTGCCCGTCCAGACACCTCCAGCTTGTCTCTCATTGGTTCTCCCTATTCCTGTTCATCTTCCGCAGAAATTGCAAACTGGGCCAAACAGGAGGTTAAAGGCGCTGACTCTCCAAGTGGGGAGAGTGTTAGTAAAGCGTCTGGAATGTTGCACCCGAGTACCAGGGGAGGAAAACTGAGACATATTTGAACACGTCTCCCGTTCACACGGTTGATCATACTCTGGGTTCCACATGCATGTTTTAGCTGAAGGAAGAATACCTTAAACCTGGAGAGTTGAGACCCGTGGAATGGGTACCATGCAATATGACTTCAAAGGGTCTTCATTTGCTCACCAAACCTCTCCAATCCTATCACTGCTACATTTATGCCCCAGTACACACGCTTCATTCTCTTTTGGAGACATAGCAATCCATAGGTTTTAAGATACTTACTAGTCAGGTACATTCTTAGGCGTTTAATATGGGGTGTTGAGTCCATTTCGTTGAGCAAGGAGTATCTCTTGTCTATTCCATATTTGGCTTAAGGAACTTTATCTGTGCTCATTTCAATCTCTGGTTTTATGCAGCACCCCAACTCACCTTTCCCCTTAAGCAAGCATAAGTTGGTTTTCTAAATTTGAGACCCTGTTCTGTTTTGGAATTCAGTTCCTGTGTAGCCAAGTTTACATTCCGTGTATTAGTGATATCTTATGATGTTTCTTTTTCTGTGTGACTTATTTCAGTTAGAATCATCATACCTGAATCCACTCATTATGCTGCTACGGGCCTGATGACATAGATTTCATTGCTGAGTGATACTGCATTGTACGTAAGTACCACAAGTTCTTTATCCATTTTTCACTTTCTGTGATATTGAACCTTTACGGTAAACAAGGTTCTTGTAAACAGAGACGTCCCAAATTTTAGGGTGGCTGTGTCTTTTTGATTTTAATTTCCCTAAGCTATAGGACCATAAGTGGAAGTGCCCTAGGCTCTGTTGCTTTGTTTTTTAGATGTTTCAGGAAACACCATACACTTCTCCCGAGTGTCTGTTGGCAATTTACATCCCGCCCATCAGCATAACAAGGCTCCCAGTTCTCCATGGCCTGTCCTGACTTTCTGGATTTTACACTTTTTTCAGATGACCCTTTTGACCGGGGGGAAGTGAGACTTCATTGTAGTGCAGATTTCCTTTGCAAGCTTGCTTGGTTGGAAGGACCAAGTGGAACTTCCACTTAGGACCATAAGTGGAAGTGCCCTAGGCGTTTGTTGTCTACATCTGTTGCTCTATTTATGCCTTGCAAAATGGTTAATCTGTACAGTTTTTCTAGGTTCCACATATATGCATGAATATACAAGATTTGTTTTTCTCTTTCTGACTTACTTCACTCTGTATGACAGTCTCTAGATCCATCGATGTCTCTACAAATGACCCAATTTCATTCCTTTTCATGGCTTAGTAATATTCCATTTTATATATGTACCACAGCTTTATGCATTCGTCTGTCTGTGGGCATTTAGGTTGCTTCCATTACCTCGATATTGTAAATAGTGATGCAATGAACATTGCGGTGAATGACTCTTTTTGATTTATGGTTTTGTCTGGGTATATGTCCAGTACTGGGATTGCTGTATCATATGGTAATTCTATTGTTAGTTTCTTAAGAAATTCCATATTGTTCTCCATAATGACTGTATCAATTTATATTCCCAACAATAGTGGAAGAGGGTTCCTTTTCTCCACACCCTTTCCAGCATTTTTTGTTTGTAGATTTTCTATGAAGCCTATTCTACCAGGTGTGAGGTGATACCTCATTGTTGAATCCATTTCGTTGAGCAAGGGGTAGGTCTTGTCTATTACATATTTGGCTTATGGAACGGTATCTGTGCTAATTTCAAACTCTGCTTTTATGCAGCACCCCAACTCACCTTCCCCCTTAAGCAAGCATAAGTTGGTTTTCTAAATTTGAGACCCTGTTCTGTTTTGGAATTCAGTTCCTGTGTAGCCAAGTTTACATTCCGTGTATTAGTGATATCTTATGATGTTTCTTTTTCTGTGTGACTTATTTCAGTTAGAATCATCGTACCTGAAACCACTCATTATGATGCTACGGGCCTGATGACATAGATTTCATTGCTGAGTGATACTGCATTGTACGTAAGTACCACAAGTTCTTTATCCATTTTTCACTTTCTGTGATATTGAACTTGTACGGTAAACGAGGTTCTTGTAAACAGAGGCGTCCCAAACTTTGGAGTGGCTGTGTCTTTTTGATTTTAATTTCCCTAAGCTATAGGACCATAAGTGGAAGTGCCCTAGGCTCTGTTGCTTTGTTTTTTAGATGTTTCAGGAAACACCATACACTTCTCCCGAGTGTCTGTTGGCAATTTACATCCCGCCCATCAGCATAACAAGGCTTCCAGTTCTCCATGGCCTGTCCTGCCTTTCTGGATTTTACACTTTTTTCAGATGGCCCTTTTGACCAGGGGGGAAGTGAGACTTCATTGTAGTGCAGATTTCCTTTGCAAGCTTGCTTGGTTGGCCAAAAAGGGCGTATGCGTTTTTTCCTGAATATATTCAGGAAAAAATGCATACGCCCTTTTTGGCCAAGTGCATCATTGTCGACGTTCTGCCTGTTTTCCTGTGTTTTAAATGTAATCCAATTCCGATTCCTCCTGAAATCGGTTTCCTGCAATTTTGCCCCGCATTCAAGTCCTCTTGGCAGCCCTACTTCAGTATATTTTCGGACAATAGCTGTCATTTATAACTCTGCAGGTTTGTGAATTACAGTGCCCCTGAGCTCCTTTCTTCAACTCGCTTTCTTGTGAGCTGGCCACAACACGGCAGGATTGCTTCAGGCCCTAATCTGTTTCCGGCACGGCATGCTGAGCCTTTGGTTTATTCCTCTTCCCTGTGGGAAATGAGAGTTAAATTTGCCCGTCCAGACACCTCCAGCTAGTCTCTCATTGGTTCTCCCTATTCCTGTTCATCTTCCGCAGAAATTGCAAACTGGGCCAAACAGGAGGTTAAAGGCAGTCACTCTCCAAGTGAGGAGAGTGTTAGTAAAGCGTCTGGAATGTTGCACCCGAGTACCAGGGAACGAAAAGTGAGACACATTTGAACACGTTTCTCGATCACACGGTGGATCATACTCTGGGTTCCACATGCATGTTTTAGCTGAAGGAAGAATCCCTTAAACCTGGAGAGTTGAGACCAATGGAATGGGTACCATGCAATATGACTTCAAAGGGTCTGCATTTGCTCACCGAACCTCACCAATCTTATGAGCCCCAAGTGTCCAGCCTTATGTGTCACCCAGCTCTGGGTGTAGATATGGTAAATGCAGGTTGCATCAGAAGCCTTGAATGAATTACTTAAGTATTGCTCTCTATTTCACTCTCATTGTGTTTTGTTTAAGAAATTTATTTTTAATATGGGATTTAGATGATTTTCACTGCTTTAATGCCGCTGTACACACTCTTGATTCTCTTACAGAGATATATAAATCCATAGCTTTTATGATTCTTACTAGTCAGGTATATTCCTAGGCGTTGAATATGGGGTGTTGAGTCCATTTCGTTGAGCAAGGAGTAGCTCTTGTCTATTCCATATTTGGCTTAAGGAACTTTATCTGTGCTCATTTCAATCTCTGGTTTTATGCAGCACCCCAACTCACCTTTCCCCTTAAGCAAGCATAAGTTGGTTTTCTAAATTTGAGACCCTGTTCTGTTTTGGAATTCAGTTCCTGTGTAGCCAAGTTTACATTCCGTGTATTAGTGATATCTTATGATGTTTCTTTCTCTGTGTGACTTATTTCAGTTAGATTCATTGTACTTAATCCACTCATTATGCTGCTACGGGCCTGATGACATAGATTTCATTGCTGAGTGATACTGCATTGTACGTAAGTACCACAACTTCTTTATCCATTTTTCACTTTCTGCGATATTGAACTTGTACCGTATATGAGGTTCTTATAAACAGAGCCATCCCAAACTTGAGGTGGCTGTGTCTTTTTGATTTTAATTTCCCTAAACTATAGGACCATAAGTGGAAGTGCCCTAGGCTCTGTTGCTTTGTTTTTTAGATGTTTCAGGAAACACCATACACTTCTCCAGAGTGGCTGTTGGCAATTTACATCCCGCCCATCAGCATAACAAGGCTCCCAGTTCTCCATGGCCTGTCCTGCCTTTCTGGATTTTACACTTTTTTCAGATGGCCCTTTTGACCAGGGGAAAGTGAGACTTCATTGTAGTGCAGATTTCCTTTGCAAGCTTGCTTGGTTGGCCAAAAAGTGTGTATGCGTTTTTTCCTGACTATATTCAGGAAAAAACACATACGCCCTTTTTGGCCAAGTGCATCATTGTCGAGGTTCTGACTCTCTTCATATGTTTTCAATGCAATTCCAGTGTACCTCCTGAAATCGGTTTCCTGCAATTCTGCCTTGCTTTCAATGCTTCTTCATAGCCTTACCTCAATATATTTTTTGAAAATAGTTGGCCTTTATAACTCTGCAGGTTTTTGAATTGCAGTGGCCCTTAGCTCCATTTTTCAGCTCTTATTTTTGTGATCTTGCCCCATAACCACAGGATTCCTTGAAGCTCTATTCTTCTTCTGGGGCACCTTGCTGTGCCTTTGGTTAATTCTTCTTACTGATGTGAAATTAGAGTGACATGTGCCCATTGAAACCGCTACAGCTAGTTTCTCACTGGTTCCCCCTATTCCCATTCATCCTCCGCACTAACTGCAGACTGTGCGATACCAGAACTTAAAGGCATTGACTCTCCATGTGGAGATGTTGTTAGTAAAGCGGCTGGAATGTCGATCCAGAGCCCCAGAAGAGGAAAAATGAGGTGTGTTTTAGAAACCTTTCCCGATCATATGGTATACCAGTCGCTGGGTTTCCCAAGCATGGTTTAGCTGTAGGAAGATTCCCTTCAACCTGGAGTGTTGGGACCCTTGGAATGAGTAGCATGAAGTATTGCATTAAACTTTCGGCAGTTGCTCACCAAAGCTCACCAATCCTCTCAGCCCCAGGTGTCCAGCCTTATGTCTTATCCAGCTGTGGGTTTATATGTGGTCAATCCAGGTTGCATCACAGCCCCTGAGCGAATTTTGTAAGAATTTTTCTCTCTTTCATTGTTTCTGCGTTTTGTTTTTAAAATTTATTTCTATAATGGGGTTTAGCTCATTTTCACTGCTGTGTTTGTGCCGCTCTGCACACACTTGATTCCCTTATGGAGATATATCAATACATGGGTTTTAAGATTCTTATTACTCAGATATATTTCTCTGCGGTGTATAGGGTGTGTTGAGGCCAGTTCATTGAGCAAGGTGTAGATCTTGTCTAATACCTATTTGGTTTATTGAACGGTATCTGTGCTAATTTCAAACTCTGGTTTTATGCATCACCCCACCTCTCCTTTCCCCTTAAGCTGACATAAGTGTGTTTTCTAAATGTGAGACACTGTTCTGTTCTGTAATTCATTTCTTGTGCAGCCATATTTACCCTCCCTCTATAAGTGATATCTTATGATATGTTTCTTTTTCTGTTTGACTTATTTCAAGTAGTATTATCGGACCTAAATCCACTCTTTATCCTTCTACTAGCCTTATTACATTGATTTCATGGTGAAGAGATATTCCATTGTACATAAGTACCACATCTTCTTTATCCATTGTTCTCTTTCCTGGGATATTTAAGGTGTACTGAAGTTGAGGTTCTTGTAAACAGAGTAGCCCTAAACTGTGGTGTGCTTGTGTCTTGTTGATTTTTAGACTTCCCTAGATATACTCCCATGATTGGAAGTGTCCTATGCTCTGTAGCTCTGTTTTTTAGATGATTTAGGAACCACCATACACTTCTCCAGAGTGGCTCTCGGCAGTTCACACACTGTCCATCAGCGTATAAAGGCTCCCTGTTCTCCATGGCCTGTCCTGCATTTCTGGTTTTTACAATTTTTTAGGATGGCCCTTTTGACCGGTGGGAAGTGAGACTTCTTTGTTGTGCACATTTGCATTGCTTGCTTGCTTCGTTGCCCATAAAGTGCGTATGCGTTTTTTCCTGGATATAATCAGGAAAAAACGCATACGCCCTTTTGGGCCAACTGCATCATTGTCGAAATTCTGCCGCTTTTCATGTGCGTTAAAGACGAGTCCAATCTATCTCTTGAAATCTGTTTCTTGCAATTCTGTCTTGCATTCAGATCCTCTTCTTTGCCTTACCTCAACATATTTTTGGACGTTAGTTTTCATTTATAACTCTGCAGGTTTGTGAATTGCAGTGACCCTGAGCTCCATTTTTTAAGTTGTTCTTTTGTGAGCTGGCCTCAAACCCGCAGGATTGCTTCAGGCCCTATTTTGGCTCCGGCGAGGCAGGCTGAGCCTTTCTTTAATTCTTATTCTTAATGGGAAATTAGAGTGATATGTGCCCGTCCAAACCCCTACAACTCTTCTCTCATTGGTTCCCCCTCTTCCCGTTCATCCTCCTCACAATTTGCAAAATGTGTGAAACAGAAGTTTAAATGTGCTGATTCTCCAAGTGGGGAGATTCTAAGTAGCGTGGCTGGAATGGTGAACAGGAGCACCAGGAGAGGATAAATGAGGTGCATTTTAGACACATCTCCCGATCACATGGTGTACAGTCCTCTGGGTTTTCCATGCATGTTTTAGCTGTAGGAAGATCCCTTGAACCTGCAGATTTGGGACCCATTGAATGGGTACCAGGTAGTATTACTTTAAAGGGTGTGCATTTCCTCACCCAACCTCACATTTCTCTTAGCGCAAACAGTTTCCAGCCTTATGTCTCATCCTACTGTGGGTCTAGATGTGTTCAATCCATGTTGCATCACCGTCCCTGAGGAAAAGTTGTAAGAGGTTTTCTCTGTCTCTCTGTCGTTTATTTTTTTCAATTTATTACTATATTGGTTACAGCTGATTTTCAAAGCTCTGTTTCTTGCTGCTGTACATCCACTTGATTCACGTACAGAGAGACATCAATAAATTCTTTTTCAGATTCTTACCAGTCGTATATATTCTTTTCCAGTGACTTGAGTGTGCTGAGTGCAGTTCTTTTAGCTACCGTGTAGGCCTTGTTGATTATCAGTTTGGTATTTGGAATGGTATCTTTGCTAATTTCAACCTCCTGGATGATGCCTCACCCCTCCCCACCTTTCCCGTTTAGCAGCCTTATGCGTGTTTTCTACATATTTGACTATGTTTTTGTTTTGTAATTTATTTCATGTGTAGCCATTTTGGATTCCACCTTTAAGTGATATCTTATGATATGTGTCTTTTTCTTTTTGAATTCTGTCACTTAGAATGATCATACGTAACTCCTCCGGAGTTGTTACAACTGGCCATATTTCATTGATTTCCAGGCTGAATAATATTCCACTCTACCTAAGTACCACATCTCTATCCATTTTTTCCCTCCAGAGACATTTAAGTTATATCCTAGTCGAGGATCTTTTAAACAGAGAGGGGGTAAACATTGGGGTGCCTGTGTCCTCTCGATTTTTGTTTTTCCCAAGATATACGCCCATGAGGGCAAGTGCCCTATGCTCTGTAGCTCATTTTTTAGATGCTTTAGTAAACACAATACACTTCTCCAGAATGGCCGTTGGCAATATACATTTCCACTATAAGTCTCACAGGGCTCCCTCTTCTCGTTGCCCTGTCCTGCATTTCTGTTGTTTACGCTTTATGAGGATGGCTCTTCTGACTGATGCGAAGTGATATCTTTTGTAGTATTGACTTCCAGTGCCCACCTGTTTGGTTGGCTAAAAAAGTGTATGCCCTTTTCTTGAATATATACAGAAAAAAACGCATACACCCTTTTTGGCCAACTGCAATGTTGGCAATGTTCAGCTCCTTTTCTTGTGCTTAATGGCGAGTCCTTTCTACCTCCTCAAATCCCTTTCCTGCCATTCTCCCTTGCTTACAAGTCCTTTTCTCTGACTTTCCTCAAGACATTTTTCAGTGATGGATATTTTCAACTCTGCAGTTTTGTGAATTTTACTGCCCCTGAGTTCCATTGTTCAACTTGTGTTTATGGGAACTGGCCACAAAGCAGCGGGATTTCCTCAAGCCCTATACTGTTTCCATAGGCAACCCTAGCCTTTGGTCAATTCGTCTTCCTGATTGGAAATTAGAGTGACATGTGCCTGTCTGAACACTTAGGACTTGTCTCTCATTGTTCCTCATCCTTCCGCTTCATCCTCTGGACAAATTCCAAACTGTATGCAACAGGATGTTGACAGTGCTGACATCTCCAAGTGGGGAGACTGTTAGTAAAGACGCTGGAGGGGTGAACCAGAGCACCAGGAGATGAGGAGATGAGATGCCTTTTCCAAACTCTTCCCGATCAGACGGTATACCATCCTCTGGGTGTGACAGACATGTTTTAGCAGTAGGAAGAGTCCCATTCATGTAAGGAGAACACCAGGGCTTTTTCAAAATCAGTGTCTCCCCGAAACCCAAACTGGGGAATTTTTTAAGCTACGGCTACACATATGTTCATTAAGGGCCTTGGGAAGTAGGCAGAGTCCAAACTTTAGATGATTGAAGTCTTCAGGGTCAGAAGCACTCACCACCAGCTTCCCTTAGGCTACACTTTAACTATCATTGATAGATGATGTCAATAAAAATATCTATTCTTTTTCAGATTATTTCCCCTTATAGGTTATTGCAAAATGTTGAGTGTAGTTCCCTGTGCTATACAGTAGTTCCTTGTTGATGATCTATTTTATACATAGCAGTGTGTATGTGTTAATTCCAAACTGTTAATTTATCCCTCCTCCCACCTTTCCCCTTTGGTAATAATAAATTATAAGATTTTATACTTCTCAGAAATGGGGGAGCTGAAAGAGAGGTATCATTTTCAATGGAAAAGCATTTAAAACAAGATTGAAGGTTTAACCAAGATTATTAGATGTACATCCTTGGAAAGAAATCACTTCGTTTCTCTAATATTGACCTGACAAATAAGACAAACCTTTTCACTGAACTTGCTTATAAAAAGTGATGGAAATATCAAATGGAAGTGTTAGAAACATCTTATTTTACCCGAGCCTTATACACTGTTCTATGTTAACTACAGTTTGGCTCACACATCTGTTCATTGAGGTTACAATAGTCTCAATTTCTGTTACTGATCCTCCAGAGTGGACCCCAACAAGTGTCCCCCTGCCCAGTGTCATTGGGGCCAACAGATCGAGACTGAGTTTGGTTCACAAGCAAAGGAAACTTTATATTTTGATCAGAGAATGGAGAGGTGAGAGCATGCACTACCCCGTGGGCTGTGGGCTGGGCTGCTGTGTAGAGATCCTGTCAGAGTCAGTGGGAGGGAGGGAGGCGGCGGATCTCTCGAGGGCCGGGTTGGCTGTAGCTCAGGCTCTATATCGTGGAGTCTGCACTGGGCCCCAGGAGCTGAGGTGTCGACCCAGCCATTCTGCACTAGGAAATCTGGTCTGAAGTGCCGGGTGTGGAACCTCTGCATGCGGGACCCTAGGAGCACGTGAAATTAGACAAAGCACAAAGGATAAAAAAGGTTAGACTTGACTTTATTGCCCAGATTCTATTTTTATCTCCCAGGGATTTTTAATGGGCTTTGCTGGGGACAAACCCCTCCTCTGCCTTTTGTCCCGTTCCTCATTCTTGGAGTGCTGAGGGTGCAGACCCTTCTTCTGTAACTGCTGAGTGCTGAGTTGGGAGCCCTCATACCCTGGGGCGAAGGTCAGAGCTTCTCCCCAGCAGCCTCCCGGTGACGTTGATTGTCCCCAGGACCCCTGCCTCCCTGCTCGTCCACCTGAGCACCAACATTGGAAGTGTTATAGATTCTAATGACCTTTAAGGGTCCAGGAAAGAGATGTGCAGAGACGCTGTGGGGGCCGGTTTCACCCCGCCCCACATTTGTTCGGCCACCTTAGGCTGACCGTTTCTGCCAGCCTAGATGCTCTGACCAGTAGTCTGCGCTTTCTTCAATTAGGCCCCTGAATTAACGTACAAACAGCACCAGGTGTCAGAGCCCTGCCCGCTCAACTCCCAGACAGTCCAGGGTCAGTGGTGATAAGGACCATGATGGCTACTGAGTCAACAGCCTTTTGAAGTAAACAGGAGTACAGCCGGTCTTATTGGCCACCATCATCACGGTGTCTGTAGGCTTTTCTATGGTGACAGTGTGGTATACTCTTCCCCCGCCAAGACTATTAGCTCCCCTCTGGGTGCAGTAAGTCCTGCAAGCAGTAGTCTACTCTTTTGGGACACACTCTTGTTGTTTTATGAGAGAAACTCCAGGTCAAGTGATGTTCACACGAGTCGTCATGGTGCCCTGTTGCCCCCGGTTATCTCTCTGGATGTTGGAGTTGGAGGGCCTCCTCACTCGAGGTCGGTGTGCCCACGGAGCGAACCCTGCAACTTCAGGGCATGGTTGGTGGTTAGGATCACCACGTGGGGTCCTTTTCCCTTAGGAGGGAGGTGGCCTTTTGGGCTGCTGATTTCCAGGTTTTTAGATACCGCCAGTATCTTGGCCAGATGTGGCAGTGGGCCAAGCTCCTTAGTGACCGTAGTTTATCCTACCTGGATGGCATTCTTGCATTGTTCCATTTCAAGTGGTCCCAGTTTTTGCACTAATTCTCCAATGGCGATTCACCTTTCACCGGGAATGTAAAGGTCAAAGGGTTTAGCTAAATTAGGGAGTTCCAGGGCAAGGGTCTGAATTGACTGCTCTTTCCATTCTTGAAAGGCCACTTCTGGATTCTATTCAAAAGGATCATCATCTTTTCCTTTCAGTGTTTCATATAGAGGCCCAGCTAGTAGACTGTAGTTAGGGATCCAGAAGCAGCAAACCCTGGCCTCCCCAGGAACCCCTAAGTTGTCTTCTAGTTTTAGAAAGGGGTAAGGCTGAAAATGGTTTCTTCCCTTTCCTGGGATGGGCTTCTCTGACCTTCTGTGAGAATGAAGCCCAGGCAGGTCACCGCAGTCTGTGATATTTGAGCTTTTTCTTGGACAACTTCTATCCTTTATTGGCTTGGTAGTTCAGAGGCCTCCTTAGTAGGGCTGGCGATCAGAATGTCGTCTGCATATTGAAGGAGGGTTTCCTTTTCCAGAGGTAGAACTTTTAGGTCTTTAGCTAAGCTTTCCCCAAAGACGGTGTGGGAATTTTTGCACCCTTGGGTCCAGATGGCCCGGAAGTATTGTTTTAGTTGTATGTTGAGTCCTGCCACTCACAAGCCAAAATTTCTTGTGACTCTGGGACTAATGGAATACAAAAGAAGGCATCATTGAAGACTAATACAGAATACCATGTCCTGGTGGTTGGTAGAATGACCAGCAGGGTGTAGGAATTAGGAGCAACTGGAGGTATATCCTCAGTGGCTTCACTGACTGTCCTGACATCCTTTACCAGGTCCCCAGCAGCCCATGGGGCTCTCGTGGTCAGACCAATCCCAGAATATGGAGCTCACCTGGGCAGGTACCCCACCCCCACCCCAGCCCACGGGGCTCTCGTGGTCAGGCCCCTCCCAGGATACAGAGCTACCCTTGCAGGTACCGTGGCAGGGCTGGGCACACAGGAACCGTGCACATAGCCCTCATTGCAGAGCACCCCCAGCTCACCTGTCGCTCAGAGCTGACACAGAGCACCTCAGAGCAGGACTTGAACTAACAAACAGCAGCTGCGACAGGTCTGTGTCCCTGGGCATCACTCCGTGAGGCCTCCCTCCACCTGGTCTTCCAGAGACTTCCACTGCACCCGGGGCACCAGGCCTCTGTCTCCAACCACCACCCACCCCTCCTCTCCCTGACTCCTGGGTTCCTCTCATTAGGAGAGGGTTTTCTTGAAGTTATCTCCCACTCATGGGCCAGATAAAATGATTAGAAAACAAGCCAAAGCTGCAGCCCCTTGTCTATCCTGACTCTCAGGAGCCCACACCTGTTCCTTGGACCTGGCCGTTCAGCAAGTTCCATTTTCTGCAACTGTGAGCCCCTGAGGGGTGATGATTGGCTGACCTGGGCAGCCTTACCGTGCCGGCCAGCCCTCCCCAGGTGTGCCTGGGTTGAGATCAATATAAATACCACTCCAGGCAGCAAGAGCCCCTGCAGCCGTGCCTGACACCATTTTCTCTGCCCTGTCAGCAGTCTCGGGGCTGGGCTGGTGGGAGGGAGTGAGAGGCCACGGCTTTGTGGGTGGCCCAGTGTGAGTGGGGCTCTGCTGGACTTTCTGCAGCAGTTGCCAGGCTGCCACCTGCTAAAGAAGAGGATGTGTCACCCATACCTGCTGCTGGAATTTCTCCCTGGGCAGAGGTGAGGAAGGAAAAAAGCAGTGGGGGCAGGGACAGGACGGGTATCTCAGGCAGGGAAATGGAAATCTTCCAGAAGAGCACCCAGGGCCAGGACCATCCTGGCTGGCCTGCAGGCACCAAGTCGGCCGGCATGCTGTCACTCGTGTGGCTCTATGGCCCTTCCTCTAGGCTTTCAAGTCCTTGTATATATTCAGGTGTTTTACCTGGGACGGGTGGGAATAGTTCAGCAGCAACTGGCCTGGGGCTCAGCTCACGTTTACTCACAGATGCCTCGGCACGGTGCCCCAGCTTTGCAATGAGGACGCTTGTTGCGTGGGGGCTGCTGGCTGAATGGGAGACGATTCCCCACCACTGACCAACTTCAGAATTGTTTACAACTGGAGCAAGTGCCCTGATACGGTTTTCCTCTGTGTAACTGGTGGGTTCTGTGTTTTTTTCTCTTTTTCATTTTTGGTTCAAGGTAGATTTTATTCCTCTTTTTTGTATTTACAGATATAAGCATGGAAATAATTTATTCATATAAATACATGTAAGTGCAGGGAATAATTGTTTTTTCTGTTTTATATTTTAAATTTTATTTCTTTTTAATTTTGAATTTTATTTTATATTTTTATACAGCAGGTTCTTATTGGTTATCTATTTTATACATATAAATGTATACATGCCAATCCCAGTCTCTCAACTCCTCCCACCACCACCCCCCCAACAGCTTTCCCCCCTTGTTGTCCATACGTTTGTTGTCTACATCTGTTGCTCTATTTATGCCTTGCAAAATGATTAATCTGTACAGTTTTTCTAGGTTCCACATATATGCATGAATATACAAGATTTGTTTTTCTCTTTCTGACTTACTTCACTCTGTATGACAGTCTCTAGATCCATCGACGTCTCTACAAATGACCCAATTTCATTCCTTTTCATGGCTCAGTAATATTCCATTTTATATATGTACCACAGCTTTATGCATTCGTCTGTCTGTGGGCATTTAGGTTGCTTCCATTACCTCGATATTGTAAATAGTGATGCAATGAACATTGCGGTGAATGACTCTTTTTGATTTATGGTTTTGTCTGGGTATATGTCCAGTACTGGGATTGCTGTATCATATGGTAATTCTATTGTTAGTTTCTTAAGAAATTCCATATTGTTCTCCATAATGACTGTATCAATTTATATTCCCAACAATAGTGGAATAGGGTTCCTTTTCTCCACACCCTTTCCAGCATTTTTTGTTTGTAGATTTTCTATGATGTCTATTCTACCAGGTGTGAGGTGATACCTCATTGTTGAATCCATTTCGTTGAGCAAGGGGTAGGTCTTGTCTATTACATATTTGGCTTATGGAACGGTATCTGTGCTAATTTCAAACTCTGCTTTTATGCAGCACCCCAACTCACCTTCCCCCTTAAGCAGGCATAAGTTGGTTTTCTAAACTTGAGACCCTGTTCTGTTTTGTAATGCAGTTCATGTGTAGCCAAGTTCACATTCCGTGTATTAGTGATACCTTATGATGTTTCTTTTTCTGTGTCACTTATTTCACGTAGAATCATCGTGCCTCAATCCACTCATTATGCTGGTACGGGTCTGGTGACATAGATTTCATTGCTGAGTGGTATTCTGTTGTACATAACTACCGCAACTTCTTTATCCATTATTTGCTCTCTGGGATATTTAACTTGTGCCGCAGAAGAGATTCCTGTAAAAAGAGCCGTCCCAAATTTTGGGGTGGCTGTGTCTTTTTGATTTTAATTTCCCTAAGCTATAGGACCATAAGTGGAAGTGCCCTAGGCTCTGTTGCTTTGTTTTTTAGATGTTTCAGGAAACACCATACACTTCTCCAGAGTGTCTGTTGGCAATTTACATCCCGCCCATCAGCATAACAAGGCTCCCAGTTCTCCATGGCCTGTCCTGCCTTTCTGGATTTTACACTTTTTTCAGATGGCCCTTTTGACCAGGGGGGAAGTGAGACTTCATTGTAGTGCAGATTTCCTTTGCAAGCTTGCTTGGTTGGCCAAAAAGGGCGTATGCGTTTTTTCCTGAATATATTCAGGAAAAAACACATACGCCCTTTTTGGCCAAGTGCATCATTGTGGAAGTTCTGCCTCTTTTCCTATGCTTTCAATGCAATTCCAGTCTACCTCCTGAAATCGGTTTCCTGCAATTCTGCCCCGTTTCAAGTCCTCTTGGCAGCCTTACTTCAGTATATTTTTGGACGATAGCTGTCATTTATAACTCTGCAGGTTTGTGAATTACAGTGCCCCTGAGCTCCTTTCTTCAACTCGCTTTCTTGTGAGCTGGCCACAACACCGCAGGATTGCTTCAGGCCCTAATCTGGTTCCGGCACGGCATGCTGAGCCTTTGGTTTATTCCTCTTCCCTGTGGGAAATGAGAGTTAAATTTGCCCGTCCAGACACCTCCAGCTAGTCTCTCATTGGTTCTCCCTATTCCTGTTCATCTTCCGCAGAAATTGCAAACTGGGCCAAACAGGAGGTTAAAGGCATTCACTCTCCAAGTGAGGAGAGTGTTAGTAAAGCTTCTGGAATGTTGCACCCAAGTACCAGGGAACGAAAAGTGAGACACATTTGAACACGTTTCTTGATCACACGGTGGATCATACTCTGGGTTCCACATGCATGTTTTAGCTGAAGGAAGAATCCCTTAAACCTGGAGAGTTGAGACCAATGGAATGGGTACCATGCAATATGACTTCAAAGGGTCTGCATTTGCTCACCGAACCTCACCAATCTTATGAGCCCCAAGTGTCCAGCCTTATGTGTCACCCAGCTCTGGGTGTAGATATGGTAAATGCAGGTTGCATCAGAAGCCTTGAATGAATTACTTAAGTATTGCTCTCTATTTCACTCTCATTGTGTTTTGTTTAAGAAATTTATTTTTAATATGGGATTTAGATGATTTTCACTGCTTTAATGCCGCTGTACACACTCTTGATTCTCTTACAGAGATATATAAATCCATAGCTTTTATGATTCTTACTAGTCAGGTATATTCCTAGGCGTTGAATATGGGGTGTTGAGTCCATTTCGTTGAGCAAGGAGTAGCTCTTGTCTATTCCATATTTGGCTTAAGGAACTTTATCTGTGCTCATTTCAATCTCTGGTTTTATGCAGCACCCCAACTCACCTTTCCCCTTAAGCAAGCATAAGTTGGTTTTCTAAATTTGAGACCCTGTTCTGTTTTGGAATTCAGTTCCTGTGTAGCCAAGTTTACATTCCGTGTATTAGTGATATCTTATGATGTTTCTTTCTCTGTGTGACTTATTTCAGTTAGATTCATTGTACTTAATCCACTCATTATGCTGCTACGGGCCTGATGACATAGATTTCATTGCTGAGTGATACTGCATTGTACGTAAGTACCACAACTTCTTTATCCATTTTTCACTTTCTGCGATATTGAACTTGTACCGTATATGAGGTTCTTATAAACAGAGCCATCCCAAACTTGGGGTGGCTGTGTCTTTTTGATTTTAATTTCCCTAAACTATAGGACCATAAGTGGAAGTGCCCTAGGCTCTGTTGCTTTGTTTTTTAGATGTTTCAGGAAACACCATACACTTCTCCAGAGTGGCTGTTGGCAATTTACATCCCGCCCATCAGCATAACAAGGCTCCCAGTTCTCCATGGCCTGTCCTGCCTTTCTGGATTTTACACTTTTTTCAGATGGCCCTTTTGACCAGGGGAAAGTGAGACTTCATTGTAGTGCAGATTTCCTTTGCAAGCTTGCTTGGTTGGCCAAAAAGTGTGTATGCATTTTTTCCTGACTATATTCAGGAAAAAACACATACGCCCTTTTTGGCCAAGTGCATCATTGTCGAGGTTCTGACTCTCTTCATATGTTTTCAATGCAATTCCAGTGTACCTCCTGAAATCGGTTTCCTGCAATTCTGCCTTGCTTTCAATGCTTCTTCATAGCCTTACCTCAATATATTTTTTGAAAATAGTTGGCCTTTATAACTCTGCAGGTTTTTGAATTGCAGTGGCCCTTAGCTCCATTTTTCAGCTCTTATTTTTGTGATCTTGCCCCATAACCACAGGATTCCTTGAAGCTCTATTCTTCTTCTGGGGCACCTTGCTGTGCCTTTGGTTAATTCTTCTTACTGATGTGAAATTAGAGTGACATGTGCCCATTGAAACCGCTACAGCTAGTTTCTCACTGGTTCCCCCTATTCCCATTCATCCTCCGCACTAACTGCAGACTGTGCGATACCAGAACTTAAAGGCATTGACTCTCCATGTGGAGATGTTGTTAGTAAAGCGGCTGGAATGTCGATCCAGAGCCCCAGAAGAGGAAAAATGAGGTGTGTTTTAGAAACCTTTCCCGATCATATGGTATACCAGTCGCTGGGTTTCCCAAGCATGGTTTAGCTGTAGGAAGATTCCCTTCAACCTGGAGTGTTGGGACCCTTGGAATGAGTAGCATGAAGTATTGCATTAAACTTTCGGCAGTTGCTCACCAAAGCTCACCAATCCTCTCAGCCCCAGGTGTCCAGCCTTATGTCTTATCCAGCTGTGGGTTTATATGTGGTCAATCCAGGTTGCATCACAGCCCCTGAGCGAATTTTGTAAGAATTTTTCTCTCTTTCATTGTTTCTGCGTTTTGTTTTTAAAATTTATTTCTATAATGGGGTTTAGCTCATTTTCACTGCTGTGTTTGTGCCGCTCTGCACACACTTGATTCCCTTATGGAGATATATCAATACATGGGTTTTAAGATTCTTATTACTCAGATATATTTCTCTGCGGTGTATAGGGTGTGTTGAGGCCAGTTCATTGAGCAAGGTGTAGATCTTGTCTAATACCTATTTGGTTTATTGAACGGTATCTGTGCTAATTTCAAACTCTGGTTTTATGCATCACCCCACCTCTCCTTTCCCCTTAAGCTGACATAAGTGTGTTTTCTAAATGTGAGACACTGTTCTGTTCTGTAATTCATTTCTTGTGCAGCCATATTTACCCTCCCTCTATAAGTGATATCTTATGATATGTTTCTTTTTCTGTTTGACTTATTTCAAGTAGTATTATCGGACCTAAATCCACTCTTTATCCTTCTACTAGCCTTATTACATTGATTTCATGGTGAAGAGATATTCCATTGTACATAAGTACCACATCTTCTTTATCCATTGTTCTCTTTCCTGGGATATTTAAGGTGTACTGAAGTTGAGGTTCTTGTAAACAGAGTAGCCCTAAACTGTGGTGTGCTTGTGTCTTGTTGATTTTTAGACTTCCCTAGATATACTCCCATGATTGGAAGTGTCCTATGCTCTGTAGCTCTGTTTTTTAGATGATTTAGGAACCACCATACACTTCTCCAGAGTGGCTCTCGGCAGTTCACACACTGTCCATCAGCGTATAAAGGCTCCCTGTTCTCCATGGCCTGTCCTGCATTTCTGGTTTTTACAATTTTTTAGGATGGCCCTTTTGACCGGTGGGAAGTGAGACTTCTTTGTTGTGCACATTTGCATTGCTTGCTTGCTTCGTTGCCCATAAAGTGCGTATGCGTTTTTTCCTGGATATAATCAGGAAAAAACGCATACGCCCTTTTGGGCCAACTGCATCATTGTCGAAATTCTGCCGCTTTTCATGTGCGTTAAAGACGAGTCCAATCTATCTCTTGAAATCTGTTTCTTGCAATTCTGTCTTGCATTCAGATCCTCTTCTTTGCCTTACCTCAACATATTTTTGGACGTTAGTTTTCATTTATAACTCTGCAGGTTTGTGAATTGCAGTGACCCTGAGCTCCATTTTTTAAGTTGTTCTTTTGTGAGCTGGCCTCAAACCCGCAGGATTGCTTCAGGCCCTATTTTGGCTCCGGCGAGGCAGGCTGAGCCTTTCTTTAATTCTTATTCTTAATGGGAAATTAGAGTGATATGTGCCCGTCCAAACCCCTACAACTCTTCTCTCATTGGTTCCCCCTCTTCCCGTTCATCCTCCTCACAATTTGCAAAATGTGTGAAACAGAAGTTTAAATGTGCTGATTCTCCAAGTGGGGAGATTCTAAGTAGCGTGGCTGGAATGGTGAACAGGAGCACCAGGAGAGGATAAATGAGGTGCATTTTAGACACATCTCCCGATCACATGGTGTACAGTCCTCTGGGTTTTCCATGCATGTTTTAGCTGTAGGAAGATCCCTTGAACCTGCAGATTTGGGACCCATTGAATGGGTACCAGGTAGTATTACTTTAAAGGGTGTGCATTTCCTCACCCAACCTCACATTTCTCTTAGCGCAAACAGTTTCCAGCCTTATGTCTCATCCTGCTGTGGGTCTAGATGTGTTCAATCCATGTTGCATCACCGTCCCTGAGGAAAAGTTGTAAGAGGTTTTCTCTGTCTCTCTGTCGTTTATTTTTTTCAATTTATTACTATATTGGTTACAGCTGATTTTCAAAGCTCTGTTTCTTGCTGCTGTACATCCACTTGATTCACGTACAGAGAGACATCAATAAATTCTTTTTCAGATTCTTACCAGTCGTATATATTCTTTTCCGGTGACTTGAGTGTGCTGAGTGCAGTTCTTTTAGCTACCGTGTAGGCCTTGTTGATTATCAGTTTGGTATTTGGAATGGTATCTTTGCTAATTTCAACCTCCTGGATGATGCCTCACCCCTCCCCACCTTTCCCGTTTAGCAGCCTTATGCGTGTTTTCTACATATTTGACTATGTTTTTGTTTTGTAATTTATTTCATGTGTAGCCATTTTGGATTCCACCTTTAAGTGATATCTTATGATATGTGTCTTTTTCTTTTTGAATTCTGTCACTTAGAATGATCATACGTAACTCCTCCGGAGTTGTTACAACTGGCCATATTTCATTGATTTCCAGGCTGAATAATATTCCACTCTACCTAAGTACCACATCTCTATCCATTTTTTCCCTCCAGAGACATTTAAGTTATATCCTAGTCGAGGATCTTTTAAACAGAGAGGGGGTAAACATTGGGGTGCCTGTGTCCTCTCGATTTTTGTTTTTCCCAAGATATACGCCCATGAGGGCAAGTGCCCTATGCTCTGTAGCTCATTTTTTAGATGCTTTAGTAAACACAATACACTTCTCCAGAATGGCCGTTGGCAATATACATTTCCACTATAAGTCTCACAGGGCTCCCTCTTCTCGTTGCCCTGTCCTGCATTTCTGTTGTTTACGCTTTATGAGGATGGCTCTTCTGACTGATGCGAAGTGATATCTTTTGTAGTATTGACTTCCAGTGCCCACCTGTTTGGTTGGCTAAAAAAGTGTATGCCCTTTTCTTGAATATATACAGAAAAAAACGCATACACCCTTTTTGGCCAACTGCAATGTTGGCAATGTTCAGCTCCTTTTCTTGTGCTTAATGGCGAGTCCTTTCTACCTCCTCAAATCCCTTTCCTGCCATTCTCCCTTGCTTACAAGTCCTTTTCTCTGACTTTCCTCAAGACATTTTTCAGTGATGGATATTTTCAACTCTGCAGTTTTGTGAATTTTACTGCCCCTGAGTTCTATTGTTCAACTTGTGTTTATGGGAACTGGCCACAAAGCAGCGGGATTTCCTCAAGCCCTATACTGTTTCCATAGGCAACCCTAGCCTTTGGTCAATTCGTCTTCCTGATTGGAAATTAGAGTGACATGTGCCTGTCTGAACACTTAGGACTTGTCTCTCATTGTTCCTCATCCTTCCGCTTCATCCTCTGGACAAATTCCAAACTGTATGCAACAGGATGTTGACAGTGCTGACATCTCCAAGTGGGGAGACTGTTAGTAAAGACGCTGGAGGGGTGAACCAGAGCACCAGGAGATGAGGAGACGAGATGCCTTTTCCAAACTCTTCCCGATCAGACGGTATACCATCCTCTGGGTGTGACAGACATGTTTTAGCAGTAGGAAGAGTCCCATTCATGTAAGGAGAACACCAGGGCTTTTTCAAAATCAGTGTCTCCCCGAAACCCAAACTGGGGAATTTTTTAAGCTACGGCTACACATATGTTCATTAAGGGCCTTGGGAAGTAGGCAGAGTCCAAACTTTAGATGATTGAAGTCTTCAGGGTCAGAAGCACTCACCACCAGCTTCCCTTAGGCTACACTTTAACTATCATTGATAGATGATGTCAATAAAAATATCTATTCTTTTTCAGATTATTTCCCCTTATAGGTTATTGCAAAATGTTGAGTGTAGTTCCCTGTGCTATACAGTAGTTCCTTGTTGATGATCTATTTTATACATAGCAGTGTGTATGTGTTAATTCCAAACTGTTAATTTATCCCTCCTCCCACCTTTCCCCTTTGGTAATAATAAATTATAAGATTTTATACTTCTCAGAAATGGGGGAGCTGAAAGAGAGGTATCATTTTCAATGGAAAAGCATTTAAAACAAGATTGAAGGTTTAACCAAGATTATTAGATGTACATCCTTGGAAAGAAATCACTTCGTTTCTCTAATATTGACCTGACAAATAAGACAAACCTTTTCACTGAACTTGCTTATAAAAAGTGATGGAAATATCAAATGGAAGTGTTAGAAACATCTTATTTTACCCGAGCCTTATACACTGTTCTATGTTAACTACAGTTTGGCTCACACATCTGTTCATTGAGGTTACAATAGTCTCAATTTCTGTTACTGATCCTCCAGAGTGGACCCCAACAAGTGTCCCCCTGCCCAGTGTCATTGGGGCCAACAGATCGAGACTGAGTTTGGTTCACAAGCAAAGGAAACTTTATATTTTGATCAGAGAATGGAGAGGTGAGAGCATGCACTACCCCGTGGGCTGTGGGCTGGGCTGCTGTGTAGAGATCCTGTCAGAGTCAGTGGGAGGGAGGGAGGCGGCGGATCTCTCGAGGGCCGGGTTGGCTGTAGCTCAGGCTCTATATCGTGGAGTCTGCACTGGGCCCCAGGAGCTGAGGTGTCGACCCAGCCATTCTGCACTAGGAAATCTGGTCTGAAGTGCCGGGTGTGGAACCTCTGCATGCGGGACCCTAGGAGCACGTGAAATTAGACAAAGCACAAAGGATAAAAAAGGTTAGACTTGACTTTATTGCCCAGATTCTATTTTTATCTCCCAGGGATTTTTAATGGGCTTTGCTGGGGACAAACCCCTCCTCTGCCTTTTGTCCCGTTCCTCATTCTTGGAGTGCTGAGGGTGCAGACCCTTCTTCTGTAACTGCTGAGTGCTGAGTTGGGAGCCCTCATACCCTGGGGCGAAGGTCAGAGCTTCTCCCCAGCAGCCTCCCGGTGACGTTGATTGTCCCCAGGACCCCTGCCTCCCTGCTCGTCCACCTGAGCACCAACATTGGAAGTGTTATAGATTCTAATGACCTTTAAGGGTCCAGGAAAGAGATGTGCAGAGACGCTGTGGGGGCCGGTTTCACCCCGCCCCACATTTGTTCGGCCACCTTAGGCTGACCGTTTCTGCCAGCCTAGATGCTCTGACCAGTAGTCTGCGCTTTCTTCAATTAGGCCCCTGAATTAACGTACAAACAGCACCAGGTGTCAGAGCCCTGCCCGCTCAACTCCCAGACAGTCCAGGGTCAGTGGTGATAAGGACCATGATGGCTACTGAGTCAACAGCCTTTTGAAGTAAACAGGAGTACAGCCGGTCTTATTGGCCACCATCATCACGGTGTCTGTAGGCTTTTCTATGGTGACAGTGTGGTATACTCTTCCCCCGCCAAGACTATTAGCTCCCCTCTGGGTGCAGTAAGTCCTGCAAGCAGTAGTCTACTCTTTTGGGACACACTCTTGTTGTTTTATGAGAGAAACTCCAGGTCAAGTGATGTTCACACGAGTCGTCATGGTGCCCTGTTGCCCCCGGTTATCTCTCTGGATGTTGGAGTTGGAGGGCCTCCTCACTCGAGGTCGGTGTGCCCACGGAGCGAACCCTGCAACTTCAGGGCATGGTTGGTGGTTAGGATCACCACGTGGGGTCCTTTTCCCTTAGGAGGGAGGTGGCCTTTTGGGCTGCTGATTTCCAGGTTTTTAGATACCGCCAGTATCTTGGCCAGATGTGGCAGTGGGCCAAGCTCCTTAGTGACCGTAGTTTATCCTACCTGGATGGCATTCTTGCATTGTTCCATTTCAAGTGGTCCCAGTTTTTGCACTAATTCTCCAATGGTGATTCACCTTTCACCGGGAATGTAAAGGTCAAAGGGTTTAGCTAAATTAGGGAGTTCCAGGGCAAGGGTCTGAATTGACTGCTCTTTCCATTCTTGAAAGGCCACTTCTGGATTCTATTCAAAAGGATCATCATCTTTTCCTTTCAGTGTTTCATATAGAGGCCCAGCTAGTAGACTGTAGTTAGGGATCCAGAAGCAGCAAACCCTGGCCTCCCCAGGAACCCCTAAGTTGTCTTCTAGTTTTAGAAAGGGGTAAGGCTGAAAATGGTTTCTTCCCTTTCCTGGGATGGGCTTCTCTGACCTTCTGTGAGAATGAAGCCCAGGCAGGTCACCGCAGTCTGTGATATTTGAGCTTTTTCTTGGACAACTTCTATCCTTTATTGGCTTGGTAGTTCAGAGGCCTCCTTAGTAGGGCTGGCGATCAGAATGTCGTCTGCATATTGAAGGAGGGTTTCCTTTTCCAGAGGTAGAACTTTTAGGTCTTTAGCTAAGCTTTCCCCAAAGACGGTGTGGGAATTTTTGCACCCTTGGGTCCAGACGGCCCGGAAGTATTGTTTTAGTTGTATGTTGAGTCCTGCCACTCACAAGCCAAAATTTCTTGTGACTCTGGGACTAATGGAATACAAAAGAAGGCATCATTGAAGACTAATACAGAATACCATGTCCTGGTGGTTGGTAGAATGACCAGCAGGGTGTAGGAATTAGGAGCAACTGGAGGTATATCCTCAGTGGCTTCACTGACTGTCCTGACATCCTTTACCAGGTCCCCAGCAGCCCATGGGGCTCTCGTGGTCAGACCAATCCCAGAATATGGAGCTCACCTGGGCAGGTACCCCACCCCCACCCCAGCCCACGGGGCTCTCGTGGTCAGGCCCCTCCCAGGATACAGAGCTACCCTTGCAGGTACCGTGGCAGGGCTGGGCACACAGGAACCGTGCACATAGCCCTCATTGCAGAGCACCCCCAGCTCACCTGTCGCTCAGAGCTGACACAGAGCACCTCAGAGCAGGACTTGAACTAAC
This sequence comes from Grampus griseus, assembly GCF_964374135.1. Taxonomy (NCBI): domain Eukaryota; kingdom Metazoa; phylum Chordata; class Mammalia; order Artiodactyla; family Delphinidae; genus Grampus; species Grampus griseus. Next base: position 48,243 of record NW_028133074.1, read on the forward strand.
AAACAGCAGCTGCGACAGGTCTGTGTCCCTGGGCATCACTCCGTGAGGCCTCCCTCCACCTGGTCTTCCAGAGACTTCCACTGCACCCGGGGCACCAGGCCTCTGTCTCCAACCACCACCCACCCCTCCTCTCCCTGACTCCTGGGTTCCTCTCATTAGGAGAGGGTTTTCTTGAAGTTATCTCCCACTCATGGGCCAGATAAAATGATTAGAAAACAAGCCAAAGCTGCAGCCCCTTGTCTATCCTGACTCTCAGGAGCCCACACCTGTTCCTTGGACCTGGCCGTTCAGCAAGTTCCATTTTCTGCAACTGTGAGCCCCTGAGGGGTGATGATTGGCTGACCTGGGCAGCCTTACCGTGCCGGCCAGCCCTCCCCAGGTGTGCCTGGGTTGAGATCAATATAAATACCACTCCAGGCAGCAAGAGCCCCTGCAGCCGTGCCTGACACCATTTTCTCTGCCCTGTCAGCAGTCTCGGGGCTGGGCTGGTGGGAGGGAGTGAGAGGCCACGGCTTTGTGGGTGGCCCAGTGTGAGTGGGGCTCTGCTGGACTTTCTGCAGCAGTTGCCAGGCTGCCACCTGCTAAAGAAGAGGATGTGTCACCCATACCTGCTGCTGGAATTTCTCCCTGGGCAGAGGTGAGGAAGGAAAAAAGCAGTGGGGGCAGGGACAGGACGGGTATCTCAGGCAGGGAAATGGAAATCTTCCAGAAGAGCACCCAGGGCCAGGACCATCCTGGCTGGCCTGCAGGCACCAAGTCGGCCGGCATGCTGTCACTCGTGTGGCTCTATGGCCCTTCCTCTAGGCTTTCAAGTCCTTGTATATATTCAGGTGTTTTACCTGGGACGGGTGGGAATAGTTCAGCAGCAACTGGCCTGGGGCTCAGCTCACGTTTACTCACAGATGCCTCGGCACGGTGCCCCAGCTTTGCAATGAGGACGCTTGTTGCGTGGGGGCTGCTGGCTGAATGGGAGACGATTCCCCACCACTGACCAACTTCAGAATTGTTTACAACTGGAGCAAGTGCCCTGATACGGTTTTCCTCTGTGTAACTGGTGGGTTCTGTGTTTTTTTCTCTTTTTCATTTTTGGTTCAAGGTAGATTTTATTCCTCTTTTTTGTATTTACAGATATAAGCATGGAAATAATTTATTCATATAAATACATGTAAGTGCAGGGAATAATTGTTTTTTCTGTTTTATATTTTAAATTTTATTTCTTTTTAATTTTGAATTTTATTTTATATTTTTATACAGCAGGTTCTTATTGGTTATCTATTTTATACATATAAATGTATACATGCCAATCCCAGTCTCTCAACTCCTCCCACCACCACCCCCCCAACAGCTTTCCCCCCTTGTTGTCCATACGTTTGTTGTCTACATCTGTTGCTCTATTTATGCCTTGCAAAATGATTAATCTGTACAGTTTTTCTAGGTTCCACATATATGCATGAATATACAAGATTTGTTTTTCTCTTTCTGACTTACTTCACTCTGTATGACAGTCTCTAGATCCATCGACGTCTCTACAAATGACCCAATTTCATTCCTTTTCATGGCTCAGTAATATTCCATTTTATATATGTACCACAGCTTTATGCATTCGTCTGTCTGTGGGCATTTAGGTTGCTTCCATTACCTCGATATTGTAAATAGTGATGCAATGAACATTGCGGTGAATGACTCTTTTTGATTTATGGTTTTGTCTGGGTATATGTCCAGTACTGGGATTGCTGTATCATATGGTAATTCTATTGTTAGTTTCTTAAGAAATTCCATATTGTTCTCCATAATGACTGTATCAATTTATATTCCCAACAATAGTGGAATAGGGTTCCTTTTCTCCACACCCTTTCCAGCATTTTTTGTTTGTAGATTTTCTATGATGTCTATTCTACCAGGTGTGAGGTGATACCTCATTGTTGAATCCATTTCGTTGAGCAAGGGGTAGGTCTTGTCTATTACATATTTGGCTTATGGAACGGTATCTGTGCTAATTTCAAACTCTGCTTTTATGCAGCACCCCAACTCACCTTCCCCCTTAAGCAGGCATAAGTTGGTTTTCTAAACTTGAGACCCTGTTCTGTTTTGTAATGCAGTTCATGTGTAGCCAAGTTCACATTCCGTGTATTAGTGATACCTTATGATGTTTCTTTTTCTGTGTCACTTATTTCACGTAGAATCATCGTGCCTCAATCCACTCATTATGCTGGTACGGGTCTGGTGACATAGATTTCATTGCTGAGTGGTATTCTGTTGTACATAACTACCGCAACTTCTTTATCCATTATTTGCTCTCTGGGATATTTAACTTGTGCAGTAGAAGAGATTTCTGTAAAAAGAGCCGTCCCAAATTTAGGGGTGGCTGTGTCTTTTTGATTTTAATTTCCCTAAGCTATAGGACCATAAGTGGAAGTGCCCTAGGCTCTGTTGCTTTGTTTTTTAGATGTTTCAGAAAACACCATACACTTCTACAGAGCGGCTGTTGTCAATTTACATCCCGCCCATCAGCATAACAAGGCTCCCCGTTCTCCATGGCCTGTCCTGCCTTTCTGGATTTTACACTTTTTTCAGATGACACTTTTGACCGGGGGGAAGTGAGACTTCATTGTAGTGCAGATTTCCTTTGCAAGCTTGCTTGGTTGGCCAAAAAGTGTGTATGCGTTTTTTCCTGAATATATTCAGGAAAAAACGCATACGCCCTTTTTGGCCAAGTGCATCATTGTGGACGTTCTGCCTCTTTTCCTATGCTTTCAATGCAATTCCAGTCTACCTCCTGAAATCGGTTTCCTGCAATTCTGCCCCGCTTTCAAGTCCTCTTGGCAGCCTTACTTCAGTATATTTTTGGACAATAGCTGTCATTTATAACTCTGCAGGTTTGTGAATTACAGTGCCCCTGAGCTCCTTTCTTCAACTCGCTTTCTTTTGAGCTGGGAGCAACACCGCAGGATTGCTTCAGGCCCTAATCTGGTTCCGGCACGGCACGCTGAGCCTTTGGTTATTTCCTCTTCCTGGTGGGAAATGAGAGTTAAATTTGCCCGTCCAGACACCTCCAGCTAGTCTCTCATTGGTTCTCCCTATTCCTGTTCATCTTCCGCAGAAATTGCAAACTGGGCCAAACAGGAGGTTAAAGGCGCTGACTCTCCAAATTGGGAGAGTGTTAGTAAAGCGTCTGGAATATTGCACCTGAGTACCAGGGGACGAAAACTGAGACATATTTGAACACGTCTCCCGATCACACGGTTGATCATACTCTGGGTTCCACATGCATGTTTTAGCTGAAGGAAGAATACCTTAAACCTGGAGAGTTGAGACCCGTGGAATGGGTACCATGCAATATGACTTCAAAGGGTCTTCATTTGCTCACTGAACCTCTCCAATCCTATCACTGCTGCATTTATGCCCCAGTACACACGCTTCATTCTCTTTCGGTGACATAGCAATCCCTAGGTTTTAAGATACTTACTAGTCAGGTACATTCTTAGGCGTTTAATATGGGGTGTTGAGTCCATTTCGTTGAGCAAGGAGTATCTCTTGTCTATTCCATATTTGGCTGAAGGAACTTTATCTGTGCTCATTTCAATCTCTGGTTTTATGCAGCACCCCAACTCACCTTTCCCCTTAAGCAAGCATAAGTTGGTTTTCTAAATTTGAGACCCAGTTCTGTTTTGTAATTCAGTTCCTGTGTAGCCAAGTTTACATTCCGTGTATTAGTGATATCTTATGATGTTTCTTTTTCTGTGTGACTTATTTCAGTTAGAATCATCGTACCTGAATCCACTCATTATGCTGCTACGGGCCTGATGACATAGATTTCATTGCTGAGTGATACTGCATTGTACGTAAGTACCACAAGTTCTTTATCCATTTTTCACTTTCTGTGATATTGAACTTGTACGGTAAACGAGGTTCTTGTAAACAGAGGCGTCCCAAACTTTGGGGTGGCTGTGTCTTTTTGATTTTAATTTCCCTAAGCTATAGGACCATAAGTGGAAGTGCCCTAGGCTCTGTTGCTTTGTTTTTTAGATGTTTCAGGAAACACCATACACTTCTCCCGAGTGTCTGTTGGCAATTTACATCCCGCCCATCAGCATAACAAGGCTCCCAGTTCTCCATGGCCTGTCCTGCCTTTCTGGATTTTACACTTTTTTCAGATGGCCCTTTTGACCGGGGGGAAGTGAGACTTCATTGTAGTGCAGATTTCCTTTGCAAGTTTGCTTGGTTGGCCAAAAAGTGCGTATGCGTTTTTTCCTGAATATATTCAGGAAAAAACGCATACGCCCTTTTTGGCCAAGTGCATCATTGTGGACGTTCTGCCTCTTTTCCTATGCTTTCAATGCAATTCCAGTCTACCTCCTGAAATCGGTTTCCTGCAATTCTGCCCCGCTTTCAAGTCCTCTTGGCAGCCTTACTTCAGTATATTTTTCGACGATAGCTGTCATTTATAACTCTGCAGGTTTGTGAATTACAGTGCCCCTGAGCTCCTTTCTTCAACTCGCTTTCTTTTGAGCTGGCTGCAACACCGCAGGATGGCTTCAGGCCCTAGTCTGGTTCCGGCACGGCACGCTGAACCTTTGGTTATTTCCTCTTCCTGGTGGGAAATGAGAGTTAAATTTGCCCGTCCAGACACCTCCAGCTAGTCTCTCATTGGTTCTCCCTATTCCTGTTCATCTTCCGCAGAAATTGCAAACTGGGCCAAACAGGAGGTTAAAGGCGCCGACTCTCCAAGTGGGGAGAGTGTTAGTAAAGCGTCTGGAATGTTGCACCCGAGTACCAGGGGAGGAAAACTGAGACATATTTGAACACATCTCCCGTTCACACGGTTGATCATACTCTGGGTTCCACATGTATGTTTTAGCTGAAGGAAGAATACCTTAAATCTGGAGAGTTGAGACCCGTGGAATGGGTACCATGCAATATGACTTCAAAGGGTCTTCAATTGCTCACCGAACCTCTCCAATCCTATCACTGCTGTGTTTATGCCCCTGTACACACGCTTGATTCTCTTTTGGAGACATAGCAATCCATAGGTTTTAAGATACTTACTAGTCAGGTACATTCTTAGGCGTTTAATATGGGGTGTTGAGTCCATTTCGTTGAGCAAGGAGTAGCTCTTGTCTATTCCATATTTGGCTTAAGGAACTTTATCTGTGCTCATTTCAATCTCTGGTTTTATGCAGCACCCCAACTCACCTTTCCCCTTAAGCAAGCATAAGTTGGTTTTCTAAATTTGAAACCCTGTTCTGTTTTGGAATTCAGTTCCTGTGTAGCCAAGTTTACATTCCGTGTATTAGTGATATCTTATGATGTTTCTTTTTCTGTGTGACTTATTTCAGTTAGAATCATCGTACCTGAATCCACTCATTATGCTGCTACGGGCCTGATGACATAGATTTCATTGCTGAGTGATACTGCATTGTACGTAAGTACCACAAGTTCTTTATCCATTTTTCACTTTCTGTGATATTGAACTTGTACGGTAAACGAGGTTCTTGTAAACAGAGGCGTCCCAAACTTTGGAGTGGCTGTGTCTTTTTGATTTTAATTTCCCTAAGCTATAGGACCATAAGTGGAAGTGCTCTAGGCTCTGTTGCTTTGTTTTTTAGATGTTTCAGGAAACACCATACACTTCTCCCGAGTGTCTGTTGGCAATTTACATCCCACCCATCAGCATAACAAGGCTCCCAGTTCTCCATGGCCTGTCCTGCCTTTCTGGATTTTACACATTTTTCAGATGGCCCTTTTGACCGGGGGGAAGTGAGACTTCATTGTAGTGCAGATTTCCTTTGCAAGCTTGCTTGGTTGGCCAAAAAGGGCGTATGCGTTTTTTCCTGAATATATTCAGGAAAAAACGCATACGCCCTTTTTGGCCAAGTGCATCATTGTGGACGTTCTGCCTCTTTTCCTATGCTTTCAATGCAATTCCAGTCTACCTCCTGAAATCGGTTTCCTGCAATTCTGCCCCGCTTTCAAGTCCTCTTGGCAGCCTTACTTCAGTATATTTTTCGACGATAGCTGTCATTTATAACTCTGCAGGTTTGTGAATTACAGTGCCCCTGAGCTCCTTTCTTCAACTCGCTTTCTTTTGAGCTGGCTGCAACACCGCAGGATGGCTTCAGGCCCTAGTCTGGTTCCGGCACGGCACGCTGAGCCTTTGGTTATTTCCTCTTCCTGGTGGGAAATCAGAGTTAAATTAGCCCGTCCAGACACCTCCAGCTAGTCTCTCATTGGTTCTCCCTATTCCTGTTCATCTTCCGCAGAAATTGCAAACTGGGCCAAACAGGAGGTTAAAGGCGCTGACTCTCCAAGGGGGGAGAGTGTTAGTAAAGCGTCTGGAATGTTGCACCCGAGTACCAGGGGAGGAAAACTGAGACATATTTGAACACGTCTCCCGTTCACACAGTTGATCATACTCTGGGTTCCACATGTATGTTTTAGCTGAAGAAAGAATACCTTAAACCTGGAGAGTTGAGACCCGTGGAATGGGTACCATGCAATATGACTTCAAAGGGTCTTCAATTGCTCACCGAACCTCTCCAATCCTATCACTGCTGTGTTTATGCCCCTGTACACACGCTTGATTCTCTTTTGGAGACATAGCAATCCATAGGTTTTAAGATACTTACTAGTCAGGTACATTCTTAGGCGTTTAATATGGGGTGTTGAGTCCATTTCGTTGAGCAAGGAGTAGCTCTTGTTTATTCCATATTTGGCTTAAGGAACTTTATCTGTGCTCATTTCAATCTCTGGTTTTATGCAGCACCCCAACTCACCTTTCCCCTTAAGCAAGCATAAGTTGGTTTTCTAAATTTGAGACCCTGTTCTGTTTTGGAATTCAGTTCCTGTGTAGCCAAGTTTACATTCCGTGTATTAGTGATATCTTATGATGTTTCTTTTTCTGTGTGACTTATTTCAGTTAGAATCATCGTACCTGAATCCACTCATTATGCTGCTACGGGCCTGATGACATAGATTTCATTGCTGAGTGATACTGCATTGTACGTAAGTACCACAAGTTCTTTATCCATTTTTCACTTTCTGTGATATTGAACTTGTACGGTAAACGAGGTTCTTGTAAACAGAGGCGTCCCAAACTTTGGAGTGGCTGTGTCTTTTTGATTTTAATTTCCCTAAGCTATAGGACCATAAGTGGAAGTGCCCTAGGCTCTGTTGCTTTGTTTTTTAGATGTTTCAGGAAACACCATACACTTCTCCCGAGTGTCTGTTGGCAATTTACATCCCACCCATCAGCATAACAAGGCTCCCAGTTCTCCATGGCCTGTCCTGCCTTTCTGGATTTTACACATTTTTCAGATGGCCCTTTTGACCGGGGGGAATTGAGACTTCATTGTAGTGCAGATTTCCTTTGCAAGCTTGCTTGGTTGGCCAAAAAGGGCGTATGCGTTTTTTCCTGAATATATTCAGGAAAAAACGCATACGCCCTTTTTGGCCAAGTGCATCATTGTGGACGTTCTGCCTCTTTTCCTATGCTTTCAATGCAATTCCAGTCTACCTCCTGAAATCGGTTTCCTGCAATTCTGCCCCGCTTTCAAGTCCTCTTGGCAGCCTTACTTCAGTATATTTTTCGACGATAGCTGTCATTTATAACTCTGCAGGTTTGTGAATTACAGTGCCCCTGAGCTCCTTTCTTCAACTCGCTTTCTTTTGAGCTGGCTGCAACACCGCAGGATGGCTTCAGGCCCTAGTCTGGTTCCGGCACGGCACGCTGAACCTTTGGTTATTTCCTCTTCCTGGTGGGAAATGAGAGTTAAATTTGCCCGTCCAGACACCTCCAGCTAGTCTCTCATTGGTTCTCCCTATTCCTGTTCATCTTCCGCAGAAATTGCAAACTGGGCCAAACAGGAGGTTAAAGGCGCCGACTCTCCAAGTGGGGAGAGTGTTAGTAAAGCGTCTGGAATGTTGCACCCGAGTACCAGGGGAGGAAAACTGAGACATATTTGAACACATCTCCCGTTCACACGGTTGATCATACTCTGGGTTCCACATGTATGTTTTAGCTGAAGGAAGAATACCTTAAATCTGGAGAGTTGAGACCCGTGGAATGGGTACCATGCAATATGACTTCAAAGGGTCTTCAATTGCTCACCGAACCTCTCCAATCCTATCACTGCTGTGTTTATGCCCCTGTACACACGCTTGATTCTCTTTTGGAGACATAGCAATCCATAGGTTTTAAGATACTTACTAGTCAGGTACATTCTTAGGTGTTTAATATGGGGTGTTGAGTCCATTTCGTTGAGCAAGGAGTAGCACTTGTCTATTCCATATTTGGCTTAAGGAACTTTATCTGTGCTCATTTCAATCTCTGGTTTTATGCAGCACCCCAACTCACCTTTCCCCTTAAGCAAGCATAAGGTGGTTTTCTAAATTTGAAACCCTGTTCTGTTTTGGAATTCAGTTCCTGTGTAGCCAAGTTTACATTCCGTGTATTAGTGATATCTTATGATGTTTCTTTTTCTGTGTGACTTATTTCAGTTAGAATCATCGTACCTGAATCCACTCATTATGCTGCTACGGGCCTGATGACATAGATTTCATTGCTGAGTGATACTGCATTGCACGTAAGTACCACAAGTTCTTTATCCATTTTTCACTTTCTGTGATATTGAACTTGTACGGTAAACGAGGTTCTTGTAAACAGAGGCGTCCCAAACTTTGGAGTGGCTGTGTCTTTTTGATTTTAATTTCCCTAAGCTATAGGACCATAAGTGGAAGTGCCCTAGGCTCTGTTGCTTTGTTTTTTAGATGTTTCAGGAAACACCATACACTTCTCCCGAGTGTCTGTTGGCAATTTACATCCCACCCATCAGCATAACAAGGCTCCCAGTTCTCCATGGCCTGTCCTGCCTTTCTGGATTTTACACATTTTTCAGATGGCCCTTTTGACCGGGGGGAAGTGAGACTTCATTGTAGTGCAGATTTCCTTTGCAAGCTTGCTTGGTTGGCCAAAAAGGGCGTATGCGTTTTTTCCTGAATATATTCAGGAAAAAACGCATACGCCCTTTTTGGCCAAGTGCATCATTGTGGACGTTCTGCCTCTTTTCCTATGCTTTCAATGCAATTCCAGTCTACCTCCTGAAATCGGTTTCCTGCAATTCTGCCCCGCTTTCAAGTCCTCTTGGCAGCCTTACTTCAGTATATTTTTCGACGATAGCTGTCATTTATAACTCTGCAGGTTTGTGAATTACAGTGCCCCTGAGCTCCTTTCTTCAACTCGCTTTCTTTTGAGCTGGCTGCAACACCGCAGGATGGCTTCAGGCCCTAGTCTGGTTCCGGCACGGCACGCTGAGCCTTTGGTTATTTCCTCTTCCTGGTGGGAAATGAGAGTTAAATTTGCCCGTCCAGACACCTCCAGCTAGTCTCTCATTGGTTCTCCCTATTCCTGTTCATCTTCCGCAGAAATTGCAAACTGGGCCAAACAGGAGGTTAAAGGCGCTGACTCTCCAAGTGGGGAGAGTGTTAGTAAAGCGTCTGGAATGTTGCACCCGAGTACCAGGGGAGGAAAACTGAGACATATTTGAACACGTCTCCCGTTCACACGGTTGATCATACTCTGGGTTCCACATGTATGTTTTAGCTGAAGGAAGAATACCTTAAATCTGGAGAGTTGAGACCCGTGGAATGGGTACCATGCAATATGACTTCAAAGGGTCTTCAATTGCTCACCGAACCTCTCCAATCCTATCACTGCTGTGTTTATGCCCCTGTACACACGCTTGATTCTCTTTTGGAGACATAGCAATCCATAGGTTTTAAGATACTTACTAGTCAGGTACATTCTTAGGCGTTTAATATGGGGTGTTGAGTCCATTTCGTTGAGCAAGGAGTAGCTCTTGTCTATTCCATATTTGGCTTAAGGAACTTTATCTGTGCTCATTTCAATCTCTGGTTTTATGCAGCACCCCAACTCACCTTTCCCCTTAAGCAAGCATAAGTTGGTTTTCTAAATTTGAAACCCTGTTCTGTTTTGGAATTCAGTTCCTGTGTAGCCAAGTTTACATTCCGTGTATTAGTGATATCTTATGATGTTTCTTTTTCTGTGTGACTTATTTCAGTTAGAATCATCGTACCTGAATCCACTCATTATGCTGCTACGGGCCTGATGACATAGATTTCATTGCTGAGTGATACTGCATTGTACGTAAGTACCACAAGTTCTTTATCCATTTTTCACTTTCTGTGATATTGAACTTGTACGGTAAACGAGGTTCTTGTAAACAGAGGCGTCCCAAACTTTGGAGTGGCTGTGTCTTTTTGATTTTAATTTCCCTAAGCTATAGGACCATAAGTGGAAGTGCCCTAGGCTCTGTTGCTTTGTTTTTTAGATGTTTCAGGAAACACCATACACTTCTCCCGAGTGTCTGTTGGCAATTTACATCCCACCCATCAGCATAACAAGGCTCCCAGTTCTCCATGGCCTGTCCTGCCTTTCTGGATTTTACACATTTTTCAGATGGCCCTTTTGACCGGGGGGAATTGAGACTTCATTGTAGTGCAGATTTCCTTTGCAAGCTTGCTTGGTTGGCCAAAAAGGGCGTATGCGTTTTTTCCTGAATATATTCAGGAAAAAACGCATACGCCCTTTTTGGCCAAGTGCATCATTGTGGACGTTCTGCCTCTTTTCCTATGCTTTCAATGCAATTCCAGTCTACCTCCTGAAATCGGTTTCCTGCAATTCTGCCCCGCTTTCAAGTCCTCTTGGCAGCCTTACTTCAGTATATTTTTCGACGATAGCTGTCATTTATAACTCTGCAGGTTTGTGAATTACAGTGCCCCTGAGCTCCTTTCTTCAACTCGCTTTCTTTTGAGCTGGCTGCAACACCGCAGGATGGCTTCAGGCCCTAGTCTGGTTCCGGCACGGCACGCTGAACCTTTGGTTATTTCCTCTTCCTGGTGGGAAATGAGAGTTAAATTTGCCCGTCCAGACACCTCCAGCTAGTCTCTCATTGGTTCTCCCTATTCCTGTTCATCTTCCGCAGAAATTGCAAACTGGGCCAAACAGGAGGTTAAAGGCGCTGACTCTCCAAGTGGGGAGAGTGTTAGTAAAGCGTCTGGAATGTTGCACCCGAGTACCAGGGGAGGAAAACTGAGACATATTTGAACACGTCTCCCGTTCACACGGTTGATCATACTCTGGGTTCCACATGTATGTTTTAGCTGAAGGAAGAATACCTTAAATCTGGAGAGTTGAGACCCGTGGAATGGGTACCATGCAATATGACTTCAAAGGGTCTTCAATTGCTCACCGAACCTCTCCAATCCTATCACTGCTGTGTTTATGCCCCTGTACACACGCTTGATTCTCTTTTGGAGACATAGCAATCCATAGGTTTTAAGATACTTACTAGTCAGGTACATTCTTAGGCGTTTAATATGGGGTGTTGAGTCCATTTCGTTGAGCAAGGAGTAGCTCTTGTCTATTCCATATTTGGCTTAAGGAACTTTATCTGTGCTCATTTCAATCTCTGGTTTTATGCAGCACCCCAACTCACCTTTCCCCTTAAGCAAGCATAAGTTGGTTTTCTAAATTTGAAACCCTGTTCTGTTTTGGAATTCAGTTCCTGTGTAGCCAAGTTTACATTCCGTGTATTAGTGATATCTTATGATGTTTCTTTTTCTGTGTGACTTATTTCAGTTAGAATCATCGTACCTGAATCCACTCATTATGCTGCTACGGGCCTGATGACATAGATTTCATTGCTGAGTGATACTGCATTGTACGTAAGTACCACAAGTTCTTTATCCATTTTTCACTTTCTGTGATATTGAACTTGTACGGTAAACGAGGTTCTTGTAAACAGAGGCGTCCCAAACTTTGGAGTGGCTGTGTCTTTTTGATTTTAATTTCCCTAAGCTATAGGACCATAAGTGGAAGTGCCCTAGGCTCTGTTGCTTTGTTTTTTAGATGTTTCAGGAAACACCATACACTTCTCCCGAGTGTCTGTTGGCAATTTACATCCCACCCATCAGCATAACAAGGCTCCCAGTTCTCCATGGCCTGTCCTGCCTTTCTGGATTTTACACATTTTTCAGATGGCCCTTTTGACCGGGGGGAATTGAGACTTCATTGTAGTGCAGATTTCCTTTGCAAGCTTGCTTGGTTGGCCAAAAAGGGCGTATGCGTTTTTTCCTGAATATATTCAGGAAAAAACGCATACGCCCTTTTTGGCCAAGTGCATCATTGTGGACGTTCTGCCTCTTTTCCTATGCTTTCAATGCAATTCCAGTCTACCTCCTGAAATCGGTTTCCTGCAATTCTGCCCCGCTTTCAAGTCCTCTTGGCAGCCTTACTTCAGTATATTTTTCGACGATAGCTGTCATTTATAACTCTGCAGGTTTGTGAATTACAGTGCCCCTGAGCTCCTTTCTTCAACTCGCTTTCTTTTGAGCTGGCTGCAACACCGCAGGATGGCTTCAGGCCCTAGTCTGGTTCCGGCACGGCACGCTGAACCTTTGGTTATTTCCTCTTCCTGGTGGGAAATGAGAGTTAAATTTGCCCGTCCAGACACCTCCAGCTAGTCTCTCATTGGTTCTCCCTATTCCTGTTCATCTTCCGCAGAAATTGCAAACTGGGCCAAACAGGAGGTTAAAGGCGCTGACTCTCCAAGGGGGGAGAGTGTTAGTAAAGCGTCTGGAATGTTGCACCCGAGTACCAGGGGAGGAAAACTGAGACATATTTGAACACGTCTCCCGTTCACACAGTTGATCATACTCTGGGTTCCACATGTATGTTTTAGCTGAAGAAAGAATACCTTAAACCTGGAGAGTTGAGACCCGTGGAATGGGTACCATGCAATATGACTTCAAAGGGTCTTCAATTGCTCACCGAACCTCTCCAATCCTATCACTGCTGTGTTTATGCCCCTGTACACACGCTTGATTCTCTTTTGGAGACATAGCAATCCATAGGTTTTAAGATACTTACTAGTCAGGTACATTCTTAGGCGTTTAATATGGGGTGTTGAGTCCATTTCGTTGAGCAAGGAGTAGCTCTTGTTTATTCCATATTTGGCTTAAGGAACTTTATCTGTGCTCATTTCAATCTCTGGTTTTATGCAGCACCCCAACTCACCTTTCCCCTTAAGCAAGCATAAGTTGGTTTTCTAAATTTGAGACCCTGTTCTGTTTTGGAATTCAGTTCCTGTGTAGCCAAATTTACATTCCGTGTATTAGTGATATCTTATGATGTTTCTTTTTCTGTGTGACTTATTTCAGTTAGAATCACCATACCTGCATCCACTCATTGTGCTGTTACGGGCCTGATGACATAGATTTCATTGCCAAGTTATATTGCATTGTACGTAAATAGCACAACTTCTTTATCCATTTTTCAGTTTCTGCGATATTGAACTTGTACTGTAAACGAGGTTATTATAAACAGAGCCGTCCCAAACTTTGGGGTGGCTATGTCTTTTTGATTTTAATTTCCCTAAGCTATAGGACCATAAGTGGAAGTGCCCTAGGCTCTGTTGCTTTGTTTTTTAGATGTTTCAGGAAACACCATACACTTCTCCCGAGTGTCTGTTGGCAATTTACATCCCGCCCATCAGCATAACAAGGCTCCCAGTTCTCCATGGCCTGTCCTGCCTTTCTGGATTTTACACTTTTTTCAGATGGCCCTTTTGACCGGGGGGAAGTGAGACTTCATTGTAGTGCAGATTTCCTTTGCAAGTTTGCTTGGTTGGCCAAAAAGGGCGTATGCGTTTTTTCCTGAATATATTCAGGAAAAAACGCATACGCCCTTTTTGGCCAAGTGCATCATTGTGGACGTTCTGCCTCTTTTCCTATGCTTTCAATGCAATTCCAGTCTACCTCCTGAAATCGGTTTCCTGCAATTCTGCCCCGCTTTCAAGTCCTCTTGGCAGCCTTACTTCAATATATTTTTGGACGATACCTGTCATTTATAACTCTGCAGGTTTGTGAATTACAGTGCCCCTGAGCTCCTTTCTTCAACTCGCTTTCTTGTGAGCTGGCCGCAACAACGCAGGATGGCTTCAGGCCCCAATCTGGTTCCGGCACGGCACGCTGAGCCTTTGGTTTATTCCTCTTCCCTGTGGGAAATGAGAGTTAAATTTGCCCGTCCAGACACCTCCAGCTAGTCTCTCATTGGTTCTCCCTATTCCTGTTCATCTTCTGCAGAAATTGTAAACTGGGCCAAACAGGAGGTTAAAGGCACTCTCCAAGTCGGGAGAGTGTCAGTAAAGTGTCTGGAATGTTGCACCCGAGTACCAGAGGATGAAAACTGAGACATATTTGAACACGTCTCCCGATCACAGGGTGGATCATACTCTGGGTTCCACATGCATGTTTTAGCTGAAGGAAGAATACCTTAAACCTGGGTAATTGAAACCCGTGGAATGGGTACCATGCAATATGACTTCAAAGGGTCTTCATTTGCTCACCGAACCTCTCCAATCCTATCACTGCTGCATTTATGCCCCTGTACACATGCTTGATTCTCTTTCGGAGACATAGCAATCCATAGGTTTTAAGATACTTACTAGTCAGGTACATTCTTAGGCGTTTAATATGCGGTGTTGAGTCCATTTCGTTGAGCAAGGAGTAGCTCTTGTCTATTCCATATTTGGCTTAAGGAACTTTATCTGTGCTCATTTCGATCTCTGGTTTTATGCAGCACCCCAACTCACCTTTACCCTTAAGCAAGCATAAGTTGGTTTTCTAAATTTGAGACCCTGTTCTGTTCTGTAATTCAGTTCCTGTGTAGCCAAGTTTACATTCCGTGTATTACTGGTATCTTATGATGTTTCTTTTTCTGTGTGACTTATTTCAGTTAGAATCATCATACCTGAATCCCCTCATTGTGCTGCTAAGGGCCTGATGACATAGATTTCATTGCTGAGTGATATTGCTTTGTAAGTAAATACCACAACTTCTTTATCCATTTTTCACTTTCTGCGATGTTGAACTTGTACTGTAAACGAGGTTCTTGTAAACAGAGGCGTCCCAAACTTTGGGGTGGCTGTGTCTTTTTGATTTTAATTTCCCTAAGCTATAGGACCATAAGTGGAAGTGCCCTAGGCTCTGTTGCTTTGTTTTTTAGATGTCTCAGGAAACACCATACACTTCTCCCGAGTGTCTGTTGGCAATTTACATCCCGCCCATCAGCATAAAAAGGCTCCCAGTTCTCCATGGCCTGTCCTGCCTTTCTGGATTTTACACTTTTTTCAGATGGCCCTTTTGACCGGGGGGAAGTGAGACTTCATTGTAGTGCAGATTTCCTTTGCAAGCTTGCTTGGTTGGCCAAAAAGGGCGTATGCATTTTTTCCTGAATATATTCAGGAAAAAACGCATACGCCCTTTTTGGCCAAGTGCATCATTGTGGACGTTTTGCCTCTTTTTCTATGCTTTCAATGCAATTCCAGTCTACCTCCTGAAATCGGTTTCTTGCAATTCTGCCCCGCTTTCAAGTCCTCTTGGCAGCCTTACTTCAGTATATTTTTCGACGATAGCTGTCATTTATAACTCTGCAGGTTTGTGAATTACAGTGCCCCTGAGCTCCTTTCTTCAACTCGCTTTGTTTTCAGCTGGCCGCAACACCGCAGGATGGCTTCAGGCCCTAATCTGGTTCCGGCACGGCACGCTGAGCCTTTGGTTATTTCCTCTTCCTGGTGGGAAATGAGAGTTAAATTTGCCCGTCCAGCCACCTCCAGCTAGTCTCTCATTGGTTCTCGCTATTCATTTTCATCTTCCGCAGAAATTGCAAACTGGGCCAAACAGGAGGTTAAAGGCGCTGACTCTCCAAGAGGGGAGAGTTTTAGTAAAGCGTCTGGAATGTTGCACCCGAGTACCAGGGGAGGAAAACTGAGACATATTTGAACACGTCTCTTGATCACATGGTTGATCATACTCTAGGTTCCACATGCATGTTTTAGCTGAAGGAAGAATACCTTAAACCTGGGTAGTTGAAACCCGTGGAATGGGTACCATGCAATATGACTTCAAAGGGTCTTCATTTGCTCACCAAACCTCTCCAATCCTATCACTGCTGCGTTTATGCCCCTGTACACAGGCTTGATTCTCTTTCGGAGACATAGCAATCCATAGGTTTTAAGATACTTACTAGTCAGGTACATTCTTTGGCGTTTAATATGGGGTGTTGAGTCCATTTCATTGAGCAAGGAGTAGCTCTTGTCTATTCCATATTTGGCTTAAGGAACTTTATCTGTGCTCATTTCAATCTCTGGTATTATGCAGCACCCCAACTCACCTTTCCCCTTAAGCAAGCATAAGTTGGTTTTCTAAATTTGAGACCCTGTTCTGTTTTGGAATTCAGTTCCTGTGTAGCCAAGTTTACATTCCGTGTATTAGTGATATCTTATGATGTTTCTTTTTCTGTGTGACTTATTTCAGTTAGAATCATTGTACCTGAATCCACTCATTATGCTGCTACGGGCCTGATGACATAGATTTCATTGCTGAGTGATACTGCATTGTACGTAAGTACCACAAGTTCTTTATCCATTTTTCACTTTCTGTGATATTGAACTTGTACGGTAAACGAGGTTCTTGTAAACAGAGGCGTCCCAAACTTTGGGGTGGCTGTGTCTTTTTGATTTTAATTTCCCTAAGCTATAGGACCATAAGTGGAAGTGCCCTAGGCTCTGTTGCTTTGTTTTTTAGATGTTTCAGGAAACACCATACACTTCTCCCGAGTGTCTGTTGGCAATTTACATCCCGCCCATCAGCATAACAAGGCTCCCAGTTCTCCATGGCCTGTTCTGCCTTTCTGGATTTTACACTTTTTTCAGATGGCCCTTTTGACCGGAGGGAAGTGAGACTTCATTGTAGTGCAGATTTCCTTTGCAAGCTTGCTTGGTTGGCCAAAAAGGGCGTATGCGTTTTTTCCTGAATATATTCAGGAGAAAACGCATACGCCCTTTTTGGCCAAGTGCATCATTGTGGACGTTCTGCCTCTTTTCCTATGCTTTCAATGCAATTCCAGTCTACCTCCTGAAATCGGTTTCCTGCAATTCTGCCCCGCTTTCAAGTCCTCTTGGCAGCCATACTTCAGTATATTTTTCGACGATAGCTGTCATTTATAACTCTGCAGGTTTGTGAATTACAGTGCCCCTGAGCTCCTTTCTTCAACTCGCTTTCTTGTGACCTGGCCGCAACACCGCAGGATGGCTTCAGGCCCTAATCTGGTTCCGGCACGGCACGCTGAGCCTTTGGTTAATTCCTCTTCCTGGTGGGAAATGAGAGTTAAATTTGCCCGTCCAGACACCTCCAGCTAGTCTCTCATTGGTTCTCCCTATTCCTGTTCATCTTCCGCAGAAATTGCAAACTGGGCCAAACAGGAGGTTAAAGGGACTGACTCTCCAAGTCGGGAGAGTGTTAGTAAAGCGTCTGGAATGTTGCACCCGAGTACCAGGGTACGAAAACTGAGACATATTTGAGCACGTCTCCCGATCACATGGTTGATCATACTCTAGGTTCCACATGCATGTTTTAGCTGAAGGAAGAATACCTTAAACCTGGGTAACTGAAACCCGTGGAATGGGTACCATGCAATATGACTTCAAAGGGTCTTCATTTGCTCACCAAACCTCTCCAATCCTATCACTGCTGCGTTTATGCCCCTGTACACATGCTTGATTCTCTTTCGGAGACATAGCAATCCATAGGTTTTAAGATACTTACTAGTCAGGTACATTCTTAGGCGTTTAATATGCGGTGTTGAGTCCATTTCGTTGAGCAAGGAGTAGCTCTTGTCTATTCCATATTTGGCTTAAGGAACTTTATCTGTGCTCATTTCAATCTCTGGTTTAATGCAGCACCCCAACTCACCTTTCCTCTTAAGCAAGCATAAGTTGGTTTTCTAAATTTGAGACCCTGTTCTGTTCTGTATTTCAGTTCCTGTGTAGCCAAGATTACATTCCGTGTATTAGTGATATCTTATGATGTTTCTTTTTCTGTGTGACTTATTTCAGTTAGAATCATCATACCTGAATCCACTCATTGTGCTGCTAAGAGCCTGATGACATAGATTTCATTGCTGAGTGATATTGCTTTGTAAGTAAATACCACATCTTCTTTATCCATTTTTCACTTTCTGCGATGTTGAACTTGTACTGTAAACGAGGTTCTTGTAAACAGAGGCGTCCCAAACTTTGGGGTGGCTGTGTCTTTTTGATTTTAATTTCCCTAAGCTATAGGACCATAAGTGGAAGTGCCCTAGGCTCTGTTGCTTTGTTTTTTAGATGTTTCAGGAAACACCATACACTTCTCCCGAGTGTCTGTTGGCAATTTACATCCCGCCCATCAGCATAACAAGGCTCCCAGTTCTCCATGGCCTGTCCTGCCTTTCTGGATTTTACACTTTTTTCAGATGGCCCTTTTGACCGGGGGGAAGTGAGACTTCATTGTAGTGCAGATTTCCTTTGCAAGCTTGCTTGGTTGGCCAAAAAGGGCGTATGCGTTTTTTCCTGAATATATTCAGGAAAAAACGCATACGCCCTTTTTGGCCAAGTGCATCATTGTGGACGTTCTGCCTCTTTTCCTATGCTTTCAATGCAATTCCAGTCTACCTCCTGAAATCGGTTTCCTGCAATTCTGCCCCACTTTCAAGTCCTCTTGGCAGCCTTACTTCAGTCTATTTTTGGACGATAGCTGTCATTTATAACTCTGCAGGTTTGTGAATTACAGTGCCCCTGAGCTCCTTTCTTCAACTCACTTTCTTTTGAGCTGGCCGCAACACCGCAGGATGGCTTCAGGCCCTAATCTTGTTCCGGCATGGCACGCTGAGCCTTTGGTTATTTCCTCTTCCAGATGGGAAATGAGAGTTAAATTTGCCCGTCCAGACACCTCCAGCTAGTCTCTCATTGGTTCTCCCTATTCCTGTTCATCTTCCGCAGAAATTGCAAACTGGGCCAAACAGGAGGTTAAAGGCGCTGACTCTCCAAGTGGGGAGAGTGTTAGTAAAGCATCTGGAATGTTGCACCCGAGTACCAGGGGAGGAAAACTGAGACATATTTGAACACGTCTCCCGTTCACACGGTTGATCATACTCTGGGTTCCACATGCATGTTTTAGCTGAAGGAAGAATACCTTAAACCTGGAGAGATGAGACCCGTGGAATGGGTACCATGCAATATGACTTCAAAGGGTCTTCATTTGCTCACCGAACCTCTCCAATCCTATCACTGCTGCATTTATGCCCCTGTACACATGCTTGATTCTCTTTTGGAGACATAGCAATCCATAGGTTTTAAGATACTTACTAGTCAGGTACATTCTTAGGCGTTTAATATGGGGTGTTGAGTCCATTTCGTTGAGCAAGGAGTAGCTCTTGTCTATTCCATATTTGGCTTAAGGAACTTTATCTGTGCTCATTTCAATCTCTGGTTTTATGCAGCACCCCAACTCACCTTTCCCCTTAAGCAAGCATAAGTTGGTTTTCTAAATTTGAGACCCTGTTCTGTTCTGTATTTCAGTTCCTGTGTAGCCAAGTTTACATTCCGTGTATTAGTGATATCTTATGATGTTTCTTTTTCTGTGTGACTTATTTCAGTTAGAATCATCATACCTGAATCCACTCATTGTGCTGCTAAGGGCCTGATGACATAGATTTCATTGCTGAGTGATATTGCTTTGTAAGTAAATACCACAGCTTCTTTATCCATTTTTCACTTTCTGCGATGTTGAACTTGTACTGTAAACGAGGTTCTTGTAAACAGAGGCGTCCCAAACTTTGGGGTGGCTGTGTCTTTTTGATTTTAATTTCCCTAAGCTATAGGACCATAAGTGGAAGTGCCCTAGGCTCTGTTGCTTTGTTTTTTAGATGTTTCAGGAAACACCATACACTTCTCCCGAGTGTCTGTTGGCAATTTACATCCCGCCCATCAGCATAAAAAGGCTCCCAGTTCTCCATGGCCTGTCCTGCCTTTCTGGATTTTACACTTTTTTCAAATGGCCCTTTTGACCGGGGGGAAGTGAGACTTCATTGTAGTGCAGATTTCCTTTGCAAGCTTGCTTGGTTGGCCAAAAAGGGCGTATGCGTTTTTTCCTGAATATATTCAGGAAAAAACGCATACGCCCTTTTTGGCCAAGTGCATCATTGTGGACGTTCTGCCTCTTTTCCTATGCTTTCAATGCAATTCCAGTCTACCTCCTGAAATCGGTTTCCTGCAATTCTGCCCCGCTTTCAAGTCCTCTTGGCAGCCTTACTTCAGTCTATTTTTGGACGATAGCTGTCATTTATAACTCTGCAGGTTTGTGAATTACAGTGCCCCTGAGCTCCTTTCTTCAACTCACTTTCTTTTGAGCTGGCCGCAACACCGCAGGATGGCTTCAGGCCCTAATCTGGTTCCGGCACGGCACGCTGAGCCTTTGGTTATTTCCTCTTCCAGATGGGAAATGAGAGTTAAATTTGCCCGTCCAGACACCTCCAGCTAGTCTCTCATTGGTTCTCCCTATTCCTGTTCATCTTCCGCAGAAATTGCAAACGGGGCCAAACAGGAGGTTAAAGGCGCTGACTCTCCAAATGGGGAGAGTATTAGTAAAGCGTCTGGAATGTTTCACCCGAGTACCAGGGGACAAAAACTGAGACATATTTGAACACGTCTCCCGTTCACACGGTTGATCATACTCTGGGTTCCACATGCATGTTTTAGCTGAAGGAAGAATCCCTTAAACCAGGAGAGTTGAGACCCGTGGAATGGGTACCATGCAATATGACTTCAAAGGATCTTCATTTGCTCACCGAACCTCTCCAATCCTATCACTGCTGCGTTTATGCCCCTGTACACACGCTTGATTCTCTTTTGGAGACATAGCAATCCATAGGTTTTAAGATACTTACTAGTCAGGTACATTCTTAGGCGTTTAATATGGGGTGTTGAGTCCATTTTGTTGAGCAAGGAGTAGCTCTGGTCTATTCCATATTTGGCTTAAGGAACTTTATCTGTGCTCATTTCGATCTCTGGTTTTATGCAGCACCCCAACTCACCTTTCCCCTTAAGCAAGCATAAGTTGGTTTTCTAAATTTGAGACCCTGTTCTGTTTTGGAATTCAGTTCCTGTGTAGCCAAGTTTACATTCCATGTATTAGTGATATCTTATGATGTTTCTTTTTCTGTGTGACTTATTTCAGTTAGAATCATCGTACCTGAATCCACTCATTATGCTGCTAGGGGCCTGATGACATAGATTTCATTGCTGAGTGATACTGCATTGTACGTAAGTACCACAAGTTCTTTATCCATTTTTCACTTTCTGTGATATTGAACTTGTACGGTAAACGAGGTTCTTGTAAACAGAGGCGTCCCAAACTTTGGGGTGGCTGTGTCTTTTTGATTTATTTTCCCTAAGCTATAGGACCATAAGTGGAAGTGCCCTAGGCTCTGTTGCTTTGTTTTTTAGATGTTTTAGGAAACACCATACACTTCTCCCGAGTGTCTGTTGGCAATTTACATCCCGCCCATCAGCATAACAAGGCTCCCAGTTCTCCATGGCCTGTCCTGCCTTTCTGGATTTTACACTTTTTTCAGATGGCCCTTTTGACCGGGGGGAAGTGAGACTTCATTGTAGTGCAGATTTCTTTGAAAGCTTGCTTGGTTGGCCAAAAAGTGCGTATGCGTTTTTTCCTGAATATATTCAGGAAAAAATGCATACGCCCTTTTTGGCCAAGTGCATCATTGTGGACGTTCTGCCTCTTTTCCTATGCTTTCAATGCAATTCCAGTCTACCTCCTGAAATCGGTTTCCTGCAATTCTGCCCCGCTTTCAAGTCCTCTTGGCAGCCTTACTTCAGTATATTGTTGGACGATAGCTGTCATTTATAACTCTGCAGGTTTGTGAATTACAGTGCCCCTGAGCTCCTTTCTTCAACTCGCTTTCTTTTGAGCTGGCCGCAACACCGCAGGATGGCTTCAGGCCCTAATCTGGTTCCGGCACGGCACGCTGAGCCTTTGGTTAATTCCTCTTCCTGGTGGGAAATGAGAGTTAAATTTGCCCGTCCAGACACCTCCAGCTAGTCTCTCATTGGTTCTCACTATTCCTGTTCATCTTCCGCAGAAATTCCAAACTGGGCCAAACAGGAGGTTAAAGGCGCTGACTCTCCATGTGGGGAGAGTTTTAGTAAAGCGTCTGGAATGTTGCACCCGAGTAACAGGGGAGGAAAACTGAGACATATTTGAACACGTCTCCCGTTCACACGGTTGATCATACTCTGGGTTCCACATGCATGTTTTAGCTGAAGGAAGAATACCTTAAAACTGGAGAGTTGAGACCCGTGGAATGGGTACCATGCAATATGACTTCAAAGGGTCTTCATTTGCTCACCGAACCTCTCCAATCCTATCACTGCTGCGTTTATGCCCCTGTACACATGCTTGATTCTCTTTCGGAGACATAGCAATCCATAGGTTTTAAGATACTTACTAGTCAGGTACATTCTTAGGCGTTTAATATGCGGTGTTGAGTCCATTTCGTTGAGCAAGGAGTAGCTCTTGTCTATTCCATATTTGGTTTAAGGAACTTTATCTGTGCTCATTTCAATCTCTGGTTTTATACAGCACCCCAACTCACCTTTCCCCTTAAGCAAGCATAAGTTGGTTTTCTAAATTTGAGACCCTGTTCTGTTTTGGAATTCAGTTCTTGTGTAGCCAAGTTTACATTCCGTGTATTAGTGATATCTTATGATGTTTCTTTTGCTGTGTGACTTATTTCAGTTAGAATCATCATACCTGAATCCACTCATTATGCTGCTACGGGCCTGATGACATAGATTTCATTGCTGAGTGATACTGCATTGTACGTAAGTACCACAAGTTCTTTATCCATTTTTCACTTTCTGTGATATTGAACCTGTACAGTAAACGAGGTTCTTGTAAACAGAGACGTCCCAAACTTTGGGGTGGCTGTGTCTTTTTGATTTTAATTTCCCTAAGCTATAGGACCATAAGTGGAAGTGCCCTAGGCTCTGTTGCTTTGTTTTTTAGATGTTTCAGGAAACACCATACACTTCTCCCGAGTGTCTGTTGGCAATTTACATCCCGCCCATCAGCATAACAAGGCTCCCAGTTCTCCATAGCCTGTCCTGCCTTTCTGGATTTTACACTTTTTCAGATGGCCCTTTTGACCGGGGGTAAGTGAGACTTCATTGTAGTGCAGATTTCCGTTGGAAGCTTGCTTGGTTGGAAGGACCAAGTGGATCTTCCACTTAGGACCATAAGTGGAAGTGCCCTAGGCGTTTGTTGTCTACATCTGTTGCTCTATTTATGCCTTGCAAAATGGTTAATCTGTACAGTTTTTCTAGGTTCCACATATATGCATGAATATACAAGATTTGCTTTTCTCTTTCTGACTTACTTCACTCTGTATGACAGTCTCTAGATCCATCGACGTCTCTACAAATGACCCAATTTCATTCCTTTTCATGGCTTAGTAATATTCCATTTTATATATGTACCACAGCTTTATGCATTCGTCTGTCTGTGGGCATTTAGGTTGCTTCCATTACCTCGATATTGTAAATAGTGATGCAATGAACATTGCGGTGAATGACTCTTTTTGATTTATGGTTTTGTCTGGGTATATGTCCAGTACTGGGATTGCTGTATCATATGGTAATTCTATTGTTAGTTTCTTAAGATATTCCATACTGTTCTCCATAATGACTGTATCAATTTATATTCCCAACAATAGTGGAAGAGGGTTCCTTTTCTCCACACCCTTTCCAGCATTTTTTGTTTGTAGATTTTCTATGAAGCCTATTCTACCAGGTGTGAGGTGATACCTCATTGTTGAATCCATTTCGTTGAGCAAGGGGTAGGTCTTGTCTATTACATATTTGGCTTATGGAACGGTATCTGTGCTAATTTCAAACTCTGCTTTTATGCAGCACCCCAACTCACCTTCCCCCTTAAGCAAGCATAAGTTGGTTTTCTAAATTTGAGACCCTGTTCTGTTTTGTAATTCAGTTCATGTGTAGCCAAGTTCACATTCCGTGTATTAGTGATACCTTATGATGTTTCTTTTTCTGTGTGACTTATTTCACGTAGATT
Source organism: Grampus griseus (assembly GCF_964374135.1). NCBI lineage: Eukaryota > Metazoa > Chordata > Mammalia > Artiodactyla > Delphinidae > Grampus > Grampus griseus. The sequence goes on from NW_028133074.1 coordinate 72,288, forward strand.
CATCGTGCCTCAATCCACTCATTATGCTGGTACAGGCCTGGTGACATAGATTTCATTGCTGAGTGGTATTCTGTTGTACATAAGTACCGCTACTTCTTTATCCATTATTTGCTCTCTGGGATATTTAACTTGTGCCGCAGAAGAGATTCCTGTAAAAAGAGCCGTCCCAAAGTTTGGGGTGGCTGTGTCTTTTTGATTTTAATTTCCCTAAGCTATAGGACCATAAGTGGAAGTGCCCTAGGCTCTGTTGCTTTGTTTTTTAGATGTTTCAGGAAACACCATACACTTCTACAGAGCGGCTGTTGGCAATTTACATCCCGCCCATCAGCATAACAAGGCTCCCAATTTTCCATGGCCTGTTCTGCCTTTCTGGATTTTAAACTTTTTTCAGATGGCCCTTTTGACCAGGGGGGAAGTGAGACTTCATTGTAGTGCAGATTTCCTTTGCAAGATTGCCTGGTTGGCCAAAAAGGGCGTATCCGTTTTTTCCTGAATATATTCAGGAAAAAACGCATACGCCCTTTTTGTCCAAGTGCATCATTTTCGACGTTCTGCCTGTTTTCCTGTGTTTTAAATGCAATCCAATTCCGATTCCTCCTGAAATCGGTTTCCTGCAATTTTGCCCCGCATTCAAGTCCTCTTGGCAGCCCTACTTCAGTACATTTTCGGACAATAGCTGTCATTTATAAATCTGCAGGTTTGTGAATTACAGTGCCCCTGAGCTCCTTTCTTCAACTCGCTTTCTTGTGAGCTGGCCAAAACACCGCAGGATTGCTTCAGGCCCTAATCTGGTTCCGGCACGGCATGATGAGCCTTTGGTTTATTCCTCTTCCCTGTGGGAAATGAGAGTTAAATTTGCCCGTCCAGACACCTCCAGCTAGTCTCTCATTGGTTCTCCCTATTCCTGTTCATCTTCCGCAGAAATTGCAAACTGGGCCAAACAGGAGGTTAAAGGCAGTCACTCTCCAAGTGAGGAGAGTGTTAGTAAAGCGTCTGGAATGTTGCACCCGAGTACCAGGGAACGAAAAGTGAGACACATTTGAACACGTTTCTCGATCACATGGTGGATCATACTCTGGGTTCCACATGCATGTTTTAGCTGAAGGAAGAATCCCTTAAACCTGGAGAGTTGAGACCAATGGAATGGGTACCATGCAATATGACTTCAAAGGGTCTTCATTTGCTCACCGAACCTCTCCAATCCTATCACTGCTGCATTTATGCCCCAGTACACACGCTTCATTCTCTTTCGGTGACATAGCAATCCCTAGGTTTTAAGATACTTACTAGTCAGGTACATTCTTAGGCGTTTAATATGGGGTGTTGAGTCCATTTCGTTGAGCAAGGAGTAGCTCTTGTCTATTCCATATTTGGCTTAAGGAACTTTATCTGTGCTCATTTCAATCTCTGGTTTTATGCAGCACCCCAACTCACCTTTCCCCTTAAGCAAGCATAAGTTGGTTTTCTAAATTTGAGACCCAGTTCTGTTTTGTAATTCAGTTCCTGTGTAGCCAAGTTTACATTCCGTGTATTAGTGATATCTTATGATGTTTCTTTTTCTGTGTGACTTATTTCAGTTAGAATCTCCATACCTGCATCCACTCATTGTGCTGTTATGGGCCTGATGACATAGATTTCATTGCCATGTGATATTGCATTGTACGTAAATAGCACAACTTCTTTATCCATTTTTCACTTTCTGTGATATTGAACTTGTACGGTAAACGAGGTTCTTGTAAACAGAGACGTCCCAAACTTTGGGGTGGCTGTGTCTTTTTGATTTTAATTTCCCTAAGCTATAGGACCATAAGTGGAAGTGCCCTAGGCTCTGTTGCTTTGATTTTTAGATGTTTCAGGAAACACCATACACATCTCCCGAGTGTCTCTTGGCAATTTACATCCCGCCCATCAGCATAACAAGGCTCCCAGTTCTCCATGGCCTGTCCTGCCTTTCTGGATTTTACACATTTTTCAGATGGCCCTTTTGACCGGGGGGAATTGAGACTTCATTGTAGTGCAGATTTCCTTTGCAAGCTTGCTTGGTTGGCCAAAAAGGGCGTATGCGTTTTTTCCTGAATATATTCAGGAAAAAACGCATACGCCCTTTTTGGCCAAGTGCATCATTGTGGACGTTCTGCCTCTTTTCCTATGCTTTCAATGCAATTCCAGTCTACCTCCTGAAATCGGTTTCCAGCAATTCTGCCCCGCATTCAAGTCCTCTTGGCAACCTTACTTCAGTATATTTTTGGACGATAGCTGTCATTTATAACTCTGCAGGTTTGTGAATTACAGTGCCCCTGAGCTCCTTTCTTCAACTCGCTTTCTTGTGACCTGGCCGCAACACCGCAGGATGGCTTCAGGCCCTAATCTGGTTCCGGCATGGCACGCTGAGCCTTTGGTTACTTCCTCTTCCTGGTGGGATATGCGAGTTAAATTTGCCCGTCCAGACACCTCCAGCTAGTCTCTCATTGGTTCTCGCTATTCCTGTTCATCTTCCGCAGAAATTGCAAACTGGGCCAAACAGGAGGTTAAAGGGACTGACTCTCCAAGTCGGGAGAGTGTTAGTAAAGCGTCTGGAATGTTGCACCCGAGTACCAGGGTACGAAAACTGAGACATATTTGAACACGTCTCCCAATCACATGGTTGATCATACTCTAGGTTCCACACGCATGTTTTAGCTGAAGGAAGAATACCTTAAACCTGGGTAGTTGAAACCCGTGGAATGGTACCATGCAATATGACTTCAAAGGGTCTTCATTTGCTCACCAAACCTCTCCAATCCTATCACTGCTGCGTTTATGCCCCTGTACACATGCTTGATTCTCTTTCGGAGACATAGCAATCCATAGGTTTTAAGATACTTACTAGTCAGGTACATTCTTAGGCGTTTAATATGCGGTGTTGAGTCCATTTCGTTGAGCAAGGAGTAGCTCTTGTCTATTCCATATTTGGCTTAAGGAACTTTATCTGTGCTCATTTCGATCTCTGGTTTTATGCAGCACCCCAACTCACCTTTACCCTTAAGCAAGCATAAGTTGGTTTTCTAAATTTGAGACCCTGTTCTGTTTTGGAATTCAGTTCCTGTGTAGCCAAGTTTACATTCCGTGTATTAGTGATATCTTATGATGTTTCTTTTTCTGTGTGACTTATTTCAGTTAGAATCATCGTACCTGAATCCACTCATTATGCTGCTACGGGCCTGATGACATAGATTTCATTGCTGAGTGATACTGCATTGTACGTAAGTACCACAAGTTCTTTATCCATTTTTCACTTTCTGTGATATTGAACTTGTACGGTAAACGAGGTTCTTGTAAACAGAGGCGTCCCAAACTTTGGGGTGGCTGTGTCTTTTTGATTTTAATTTCCCTAAGCTATAGGATCATAAGTGGAAGTGCCCTAGGCTCTGTTGCTTTGTTTCTTAGATGTTTCAGGAAACACCATACACTTCTCCCGAGTGTCTGTTGGCAATTTACATCCCGCCCATCAGCATAACAAGGCTCCCAGTTCTCCATGGCCTGTCCTGCCTTTCTGGATTTTACACTTTTTTCAGATGGCCCTTTTGACCGGGGGGAAGTGAGACTTCATTGTAGTGCAGATTTCCTTTGCAAGTTTGCTTGGTTGGCCAAAAAGTGCATATGCGTTTTTTCCTGAATATATTCAGGAAAAAACGCATACGCCCTTTTTGGCCAAGTGCATCATTGTGGACGTTCTGCCTCTTTTCCTATGCTTTCAATGCAATTCCAGTCTACCTCCTGAAATCGGTTTCCTGCAATTCTGCCCCGCTTTCAAGTCCTCTTGGCAGCCTTACTTCAGTATATTTTTCGACGATAGCTGTCATTAATAACTCTGCAGGTTTGTGAATTACAGTGCCCCTGAGCTCCTTTCTTCAACTCGCTTTCTTTTGAGCTGGCCGCAACACCGCAGGATGGCTTCAGGCCCTAATCTGGTTCCGGCATGGCACGCTGAGCCTTTGGTTAATTCCTCTTCCTGGTGGGAAACGGGAGTTAAATTTGCCCGTTCAGACACCTCCAGCTAGTCTCTCATTGGTTCTCGCTATTCCTGTTCATCTTCCGCAGAAATTGCAAACTGGGCCAAACAGGAGGTTAAAGGGACTGACTCTCCAAGTCGGGAGAGTGTTAGTAAAGCGTCTGGAATGTTGCACCCGAGTACCAGGGTACGAAAACTGAGACATACTTGAACAGGTCTCCCGTTCCCACGGTTGATCATACTCTGGGTTCCACATGCATGTTTTAGCTGAAGTCAGAATACCTTAAACCTGGAGAGTTGAGACCAGTGTAATGGGTACCATGCAATATGACTTCAAAGGGTCTTCATTTGCTCACCGAACCTCTCCAATCCTATCACTGCAGCGTTTATGCCCCTGTACACACGCTTGATTCTCTTTTGGAGACATAGCAATCCATAGGTTTTAAGATACTTACTAGTCAGGTACATTCTTAGGCGTTTAATATGGGGTGTTGAGTCCATTTTGTTGAGCAAGGAGTAGCTCTTGTCTATTCCATATTTTGCTTAAGGAACTTTATCTGTGCTCATTTCAATCTCTGGTTTTATGCAGCGCCCCAACTCACCTTTCCCCTTAAGCAAGCATAAGTTGCTTTTCTAAATTTGAGACCCTGTTCTGTTTTGGAATTCAGTTCCTGTGTAGCCAAGTTTACATTCCGTGTATTAGTGATATCTTATGATGTTTCTTTTTCTGTGTGACTTATTTCAGTTAGAATCATCGTACCTGAATCCACTCATTGTGCTGTTAAGAGCCTGATGACATAGATTTCATTGCTGAGTGATATTGCTTTGTAAGTAAATACCACAATTTCTTTATCCATTTTTCACTTTCTGCGATGTTGAACTTGTACTGTAAACGAGGTTCTTGTAAACAGAGGCGTCCCAAACTTTGGGGTGGCTGTGTCTTTTTTATTTTAATTTCGCTAAGCTATAGGACCATAAGTGGAAGTGCCCTAGGCTCTGTTGCTTTGGTTTTTAGATGTTTCAGGAAACACCATACACTTCTCCCGAGTGTCTGTTGGCAATTTACATCCCGCCCATCAGCATAACAAGGCTCCCAGTCCTCCATGGCCTGTCCTGCCTTTCTGGATTTTACACTTTTCTCAGATGGCCCTTTTGACCGGGGGGAAGTGAGACTTCATTGTAGTGCAGATTTCCTTTGCAAGCTTGCTTGGTTGGCTAAAAAGGGCGTATGCGTTTTTTCCTGAATATATTCAGGAAAAAACGCATACGCCCTTTTTGGCCAAGTGCATCATTGTGGACGTTCTGCCTCTTTTCCTATGCTTTCAATGCAATTCCAGTCTACCTCCTGAAATCGGTTTCCTGCAATTCTGCCCCGCTTTCAAGTCCTCTTGGCAGCCTTACTTCAGTCTATTTTTGGACGATAGCTGTCATTTATAACTCTGCAGGTTTGTGAATTACAGTGCCCCTGAGCTCCTTTCTTCAACTCACTTTCTTTTGAGCTGGCCACAACACCGCAGGATGGCTTCAGGCCCTAATCTGGTTCCGGCACGGCACGCTGAGCTTTTGGTTATTTCCTCTTCCAGATGGGAAATGAGAGTTAAATTTGCCCGTCCAGACACCTCCAGCTAGTCTCTCATTGGTTCTCCCTATTCCTGTTCATCTTCCGCAGAAATTGCAAACTGGGCCAAACAGGAGGTTAAAGGGACTGACTCTCCAAGTCGGGAGAGTGTTAGTAAAGCGTCTGGAATGTTGCACCCGAGTACCAGGGGAGGAAATCTGAGACATATTTGAAAAAGTCTCCCGATCACATGGTTGATCATACTGTAGGTTCCACATGCATGTTTTAGCTGAAGGAAGAATACCTTAAACCTGGGTAGTTGAAACCCGTGGAATGGGTACCATGCAATATGACTTCAAAGGGTCTTCATTTGCTCACCGAACCTCTCCAATCCTATCACTGCTGCGTTTATGCCCCTGTACACATGCTTGATTCTCTTTCGGAGACATAGCAATCCATAGGTTTTAAGATACTTACTAGTCAGGTACATTCTTAGGCGTTTAATATGCGGTGTTGAGTCCATTTCGTTGAGCAAGGAGTAGCTCTTGTCTATTCCATATTTGGCTTAAGGAACTTTATCTGTGCTCATTTCAATCTCTGGTTTTATGCAGCACCCCAACTCACCTTTCCCCTTAAGCAAGCATAAGTTGGTTTTCTAAATTTGAGACCCTGTTCTGTTTTGGAATTCAGTTCCTGTGTAGCCAAGTTTACATTCCGTGTATTAGTGATATCTTATGATGTTTCTTTTTCTGTGTGACTTATTTCAGTTAGAATCATCGTACCTGAATCCACTCATTATGCTGCTACGGGCCTGATGACATAGATTTCATTGCTGAGTGATACTGCATTGTACGTAAGTACCACAAGTTCTTTATCCATTTTTCACTTTCTGTGATATTGAACTTGTACGGTAAACGAGGTTCTTGTAAACAGAGGCGTCCCAAACTTTGGGGTGGCTGTGTCTTTTTGATTTTAATTTCCCTAAGCTATAGGACCATAAGTGGAAGTGCCCTAGGCTCTGTTGCTTTGTTTTTTAGATGTTTCAGGAAACACCATACACTTCTCCCGAGTGTCTGTTGGCAATTTACATCCCGCCCATCAGCATAACAAGGCTCCCAGTTCTCCATGGCCTGTCCTGCCTTTCTGGATTTTACACTTTTTTCAGATGGCCCTTTTGACCGGGGGGAAGTGAGACTTCATTGTAGTGCAGATTTCCTTTGCAAGTTTGCTTGGTTGGCCAAAAAGGGCGTATGCGTTTTTTCCTGAATATATTCAGGAAAAAACGCATACGCCCTTTTTGGCCAAGTGCATCATTGTGGACGTTCTGCCTCTTTTCCTATGCTTTCAATGCAATTCCAGTCTACCTCCTGAAATCGGTTTCCTGCAATTCTGCCCCGCTTTCAAGTCCTCTTGGCAGCCTTACTTTAGTCTATTTTTGGATGATAGCTGTCATTTATAACTGTGCAGGTTTGTGAATTACAGTGCCCCTGAGCTCCATTCTTCAACTCGCTTTCTTGTGACCTGGCCGCAACACCGCAGGATGGCTTCAGGCCCTAATCTGGTTCCGGCACGGCACGCTGAGCCTTTGGTTATTTCCTCTTCCTGGTGGGAAATGAGAGTTAAATTTGCCCGTCCAGCCACCTCCAGCTAGTCTCTCATTGGTTCTCGCTATTCCTTTTCATCTTCCGCAGAAATTGCAAACTGGGCCAAACAGGAGGTTAAAGGGACTGATTCTCCAAGTCGGGAGAGTGTTAGTAAAGCGTCTGGAATGTTGCACCCGAGTACCAGGGGAGGAAAACTGAGACATATTTGAACACGTCTCCCGATCACATGGTTGATCATACTCTAGGTTCCACATGCATGTTTTAGCTGAAGGAAGAATACCTTAAACCTGGGTAGTTGAAACCCGTGGAATGGGTACCATGCAATATGACTTCAAAGGGTCTTCATTTGCTCACCGAACCTCTCCAATCCTATCACTGCTGCGTTTATGTCCCTGTACACATGCTTGATTCTCTTTCAGAGACATAGCAATCCATAGGTTTTAAGATACTTACTAGTCAGGTACATTCTTAGACGTTTAATATGCGGTGTTGAGTCCATTTCGTTGAGCAAGGAGTAGCTCTTGTCTATTCCATATTTGGCTTAAGGAACTTTATCTGTGCTCATTTCAATCTCTGGTTTTATGCAGCACCCCAACTCACCTTTCCTCTTAAGCAAGCATAAGTTGGTTTTCTAAATTTGAGACCCTGTTCTGTTCTGTAATTCAGTTCCTGTGTAGCCAAGTTTACATTCCGTGTATTAGTGATATCTTATGATGTTTCTTTTTCTGTGTGACTTATTTCAGTTAGAATCATCATACCTGAATCCACTCATTGTGCTGCTAAGAGCCTGATGACATAGATTTCATTGCTGAGTGATATTGCTTTGTAAGTAAATACCACATCTTCTTTATCCATTTTTCACTTTCTGCGATGTTGAACTTGTACTGTAAATGAGGTTCTTGTAAACAGAGGCGTCCCAAACTTTGGGGTGGCTGTGTCTTTTTGATTTTAATTTCCCTAAGCTATAGGACCATAAGTGGAAGTGCCCTAGGCTCTGTTGCTTTGTTTTTTAGATGTTTCAGGAAACACCATACACTTCTCCCAAGTGTCTGTTGGCAATTTACATCCCGCCCATCAGCATAACAAGGCTCCCAGTTCTCCATGGCCTGTCCTGCCTTTCTGGATTTTACACTTTTTTCAGATGGCCCTTTTGACCGGGGGGAAGTGAGACTTCATTGTAGTGCAGATTTCCTTTGCAAGCTTGCTTGGTTGGCCAAAAAGGGCGTATGCGTTTTTTCCTGAATATATTCAGGAAAAAACGCATACGCCCTTTTTGGCCAAGTGCATCATTGTGGACGTTCTGCCTCTTTTCCTATGCTTTCAATGCAATTCCAGTCTACCTCCTGAAATCGGTTTCCTGCAATTCTGCCCCGCTTTCAAGTCCTCTTGGCAGCCTTACTTCAGTATATTTTTGGACGATAGCTGTCATTTATAACTCTGCAGGTTTGTGAATTACAGTGCCCCTGAGCTCCTTTCTTCAACTCACTTTCTTTTGAGCTGGCCGCAACACCGCAGGATGGCTTCAGGCCCTAATCTGGTTCCGGCACGGCACGCTGAGCCTTTGGTTATTTCCTCTTCCAGATGGGAAATGAGAGTTAAATTTGCCCGTCCAGAAACCTCCAGCTAGTCTCTCATTGGTTCTCCCTATTCCTGTTCATCTTCCGCAGAAATTGCAAACTGGGCCAAACAGGAGGTTAAAGGCGCTGACTCTCCAAGTGGGGAGAGTGTTAGTAAAGCGTCTGGAATGTTGCACCCGAGTACCAGGGGAGGAAAACTGAGACATATTTGAACATGTCTCCCGTTCACACGGTTGATCATACTCTGGGTTCCACATGCATGTTTTAGCTGAAGTCAGAATACCTTAAAACTGGAGAGTTGAGACCCGTGGAATGGGTACCATGCAATATGACTTCAAAGGGTCTTCATTTGCTCACCGAACCTCTCCAATCCTATCACTGCTGCATTTATGCCCCTGTACACATGCTTGATTCTCTTTTGGAGACATAGCAATCCATAGGTTTTAAGATACTTACTAGTCAGGTACATTCTTAGGCGTTTAATATGGGGTGTTGAGTCCATTTCGTTGAGCAAGGAGTAGCTCTTGTCTATTCCATATTTGGCTTAAGGAACTTTATCTGTGCTCATTTCAATCTCTGGTTTTATGCAGCACCCCAACTCACCTTTCCCCTTAAGCAAGCATAAGTTGGTTTTCTAAATTTGAGACCCTGTTCTGTTTTGGAATTCAGTTCCTGTGTAGCCAAGTTTACATTCCGTGTATTAGTGATATCTTATGATGTTTCTTTTTCTGTGTGACTTATTTCAGTTAGAATCATCGTACCTGAATCCACTCATTATGCTGCTACGGGCCTGATGACATAGATTTCATTGCTGAGTGATACTGCATTGTACGTAAGTACCACAAGTTCTTTATCCATTTTTCACTTTCTGTGATATTGAACTTGTACGGTAAACGAGGTTCTTGTAAACAGAGGCGTCCCAAACTTTGGGGTGGCTGTGTCTTTTTGATTTTAATTTCCCTAAGCTATAGGACCATAAGTGGAAGTGCCCTAGGCTCTGTTGCTTTGTTTTTTAGATGTTTCAGGAAACACCATACACTTCTCCCGAGTGTCTGTTGGCAATTTACATCCCGCCCATCAGCATAACAAGGCTCCCAGTTCTCCATGGCCTGTCCTGCCTTTCTGGATTTTACACTTTTTTCAGATGGCCCTTTTGACCGGGGGGAAGTGAGACTTCATTGTAGTGCAGATTTCCTTTGCAAGTTTGCTTGGTTGGCCAAAAAGGGCGTATGCGTTTTTTCCTGAATATATTCAGGAAAAAACGCATACGCCCTTTTTGGCCAAGTGCATCATTGTGGACGTTCTGCCTCTTTTCCTATGCTTTCAATGCAATTCCAGTCTACCTCCTGAAATCGGTTTCCTGCAATTCTGCCCCGCTTTCAAGTCTTCTTGGCAGCCTTACTTTAGTCTATTTTTTGATGATAGCTGTCATTTATAACTCTGCAGGTTTGTGAATTACAGTGCCCCTGAGCTCCTTTCTTCAACTCGCTTTCTTGTGACCTGGCCGCAACACCGCAGAATGGCTTCAGGCCCTAATCTTGTTCCGGCACGGCACGCTGAGCCTTTGGTTATTTCCTCTTCCTGGTGGGAAATGAGAGTTAAATTTGCCCGTCCAGCCACCTCCAGCTAGTCTCTCATTGGTTCTCGCTATTCCTGTTCATCTTCCGCAGAAATTGCAAACTGGGCCAAACAGGAGGTTAAAGGGACTGATTCTCCAAGTCGGGAGAGTGTTAGTAAAGCGTCTGGAATGTTGCACCCGAGTACCAGGAGAGGAAAACTGAGACATATTTGAACACGTCTCCCGATCACATGGTTGATCATACTCTAGGTTCCACATGCATGTTTTAGCTGAAGGAAGAATACCTTAAACCTGGGTAGTTGAAACCCGTGGAATGGGTACCATGCAATATGACTTCAAAGGGTCTTCATTTGCTCACCGAACCTCTCCAATCCTATCACTGCTGCGTTTATGCCCCTGTACACATGCTTGATTCTCTTTCGGAGACATAGCAATCCATAGGTTTTAAGATACTTACTAGTCAGGTACATTCTTAGGCGTTTAATATGCGGTGTTGAGTCCATTTCGTTGAGCAAGGAGTAGCTCTTGTCTATTCCATATTTGGCTTAAGGAACTTTATCTGTGCTCATTTCAATCTCTGGTTTTATGCAGCACCCCAACTCACCTTTCCTCTTAAGCAAACATAAGTTGGTTTTCTAAATTTGTGACCCTGTTCTGTTCTGTAATTCTGTTCCTGTGTAGCCAAGTTTAAATTCCGTGTATTAGTGATATCTTAGGATGTTTCTTTTTCTGTGTGACTTATTTCAGTTAGAATCATCATACCTGAATCCACTCATTGTGCTGCTAAGAGCCTGATGACATAGATATCATTGCTGAGTGATATTGCTTTGTAAGTAAATACCACATCTTCTTTATCCATTTTTCACTTTCTGCGATGTTGAACTTGTACTGTAAACGAGGTTCTTGTAAACAGAGGCGTCCCAAACTTTGGGGTGGCTGTGTCTTTTTGATTTTAATTTCCCTAAGCTATAGGACCATAAGTGGAAGTGCCCTAGGCTCTGTTGCTTTGTTTTTTAGATGTTTCAGGAAACACCATACACTTCTCCCGAGTGTCTGTTGGCAATTTACATCCCGCCCATCAGCATAACAAGGCTCCCAGTTCTCCATGGCCTGTCCTGCCTTTCTGGATTTTACACTTTTTTCAGATGGCCCTTTTGACCGGGGGGAAGTGAGACTTCATTGTAGTGCAGATTTCCTTTGCAAGCTTGCTTGGTTGGCCAAAAAGGGCGTATGCGTTTTTTCCTGAATATATTCAGGAAAAAACGCATACGCCCTTTTTGGCCAAGTGCATCATTGTGGACGTTCTGCCTCTTTTCCTATGCTTTCAATGCAATTCCAGTCTACCTCCTGAAATCGGTTTCCTGCAATTCTGCCCCGCTTTCAAGTTCTCTTGGCAGCCTTACTTCAGTATATTTTTGGACGATAGCTGTCATTTATAACTCTGCAGGTTTGTGAATTACAGTGCCCCTGAGCTCCTTTCTTCAACTCACTTTCTTTTGAGCTGGCCGCAACACCGCAGGATGGCTTCAGGCCCTAATCTGGTTCCGGCACGGCACGCTGAGACTTTGGTTATTTCCTCTTCCAGATGGTAAATGAGAGTTAAATTTGCCCGTCCAGACACCTCCAGCTAGTCTCTCATTGGTTCTCCCTATTCCTGTTCATCTTCCGCAGAAATTGCAAACTGGGCCAAACAGGAGGTTAAAGGCGCTGACTCTCCAAGTGGGGAGAGTGTTAGTAAAGCGTCTGGACTGTTGCACCCGAGTACCAGGGGAGGAAAACTGAGACATATTTGAACACGTCTCCCGTTCACACGGTTGATCATACTCTGGGTTCCACATGCATGTTTTAGCTGAAGGAAGAATACCTTAAACCTGGAGAGTTGAGACCCGTGGAATGGGTACCATGCAATATGACTTCAAAGGGTCTTCATTTGCTCACCGAACCTCTCCAATCCTATCACTGCTGCGTTTATGCCCCTGTACACATGCTTGATTCTCTTTCGGAGACATAGCAATCCATAGGTTTTAAGATACTTACTAGTCAGGTACATTCTTAGGCGTTTAATATGGGGTGTTGAGTCCATTTCGTTGAGCAAGGAGTAGCTCTTGTCTATTCCATATTTGGCTTAAGGAACTTTATCTGTGCTCATTTCAATCTCTGGTTTTATGCAGCACCCCAACTCACCTTTCCCCTTAAGCAAGCATAAGTTGGTTTTCTAAATTTGAGACCCTGTTCTGTTTTGGAATTCAGTTCCTGTGTAGCCAAGTTTACATTCCGTGTATTAGTGATATCTTATGATGTTTCTTTTTCTGTGTGACTTATTTCAGTTAGAATCATCGTACCTGAATCCACTCATTATGCTGCTACGGGCCTGATGACATAGATTTCATTGCTGAGTGATACTGCATTGTACGTAAGTACCACAAGTTCTTTATCCATTTTTCACTTTCTGTGATATTGAACTTGTACGGTAAACGAGGTTCTTGTAAACAGAGGCGTCCCAAACTTTGGGGTGGCTGTGTCTTTTTGATTTTAATTTCCCTAAGCTATAGGACCATAAGTGGAAGTGCCCTAGGCTCTGTTGCTTTGTTTTTTAGATGTTTCAGGAAACACCATACACTTCTCCCGAGTGTCTGTTGGCAATTTACATCCCGCCCATCAGCATAACAAGGCTCCCAGTTCTCCATGGCCTGTCCTGCCTTTCTGGATTTTACACTTTTTTCAGATGGCCCTTTTGACCGGGGGGAAGTGAGACTTCATTGTAGTGCAGATTTCCTTTGCAAGCTTGCTTGGTTGGCCAAAAAGGGCGTATGCGTTTTTTCCTGAATATATTCAGGAAAAAACGCATACGCCCTTTTTGGCCAAGTGCATCATTGTGGACGTTCTGCCTCTTTTCCTATGCTTTCAATGCAATTCCAGTCTACCTCCTGAAATCGGTTTCCTGCAATTCTGCCCCGCTTTCAAGTCCTCTTGGCAGCCTTACTTTAGTCTATTTTTGGATGATAGCTGTCATTTATAACTCTGCAGGTTTGTGAATTACAGTGCCCCTGAGCTCCTTTCTTCAACTCGCTTTCTTTTGAGCTGGCCGCAACACCGCAGGATGGCTTCAGGCCCTAATCTGGTTCCGGCACGGCACGCTGAGCCTTTGGTTATTTCCTCTTCCTGGTGGGAAATGAGAGTTAAATTTGCCCGTCCAGACACCTCCAGTTAGTCTCTCATTGGTTCTCCCTATTCCTGTTCATCTTCCGCAGAAATTGCAAACTGGGCCAAACAGGAGGTTAAAGGCGCTGACTCTCCAAGTGGGGAGAGTGTTAGTAAAGCGTCTGGAATGTTGCACCCGAGTACCAGGGGACAAAAACTGAGACATATTTGAACACGTCTCCCGTTCACACGGTTGATCATACTCTGGGTTCCACATGCATGTTTTAGCCGAAGGAAGAATACCTTAAACCTGTAGTGTTGAGACCCGTGGAATGGGTACCATGCAATATGACCTCAAAGGGTCTTCATTTGCTCACCAAACCTCTCCAATCCTATCACTGCTGCGTTTATGCCCCTGTACACACGCTTGATTCTCTTTAGGAGACATAGCAATCCATAGGTTTTAAGATACTTACTAGTCAGGTACATTCTTAGGCGTTTAATATGCGGTGTTGAGTCCATTTCGTTGAGCAAGGAGTAGCTCTTGTCTATTCCATATTTGGCTTAAGGAACTTTATCTGTGCTCATTTCGATCTCTGGTTTTATGCAGCACCCCAACTCACCTTTACCCTTAAGCAAGCATAAGTTGGTTTTCTAAATTTGAGACCCTGTTCTGTTCTGTAATTCAGTTCCTGTGTAGCCAAGTTTACATTCCGTGTATTAGTGATATCTTATGATGTTTCTTTTGCTGTGTGACTTATTTCAGTTAGAATCATCGTACCTGAATCCACTCATTGTGCTGCTAAGGGCCTGATGACATAGATTTCATTGCTGAGTGATATTGCTTTGTAAGTAAATAGCACAGCTTCTTTGTCCATTTTTCACTTTCTGCAATGTTGAACTTGTACTGTAAACGAGGTTCTTGTAAACAGAGGCGTCCCAAACTTTGGGGTGGCTGTGTCTTTTTTATTTTAATTTCCCTAAGCTATAGGACCATAAGTGGAAGTGCCCTAGGCTCTGTTGCTTTGTTTTTTAGATGTTTCAGGAAACACCATACACTTCTCCCGAGTGTCTGTTGGCAATTTACATCCCGCCCATCAGCATAACAAGGCTCCCAGTTCTCCATGGCCTGTCCTGCCTTTCTGGATTTTACACTTTTTTCAGATGGCCCTTTTGACCGGGGGGAAGTGAGACTTCATTGTAGTGCAGATTTCCTTTGCAAGCTTGCTTGGTTGGCCAAAAAGGGCGTATGCGTTTTTTCCTGAATATATTCAGGAAAAAACGCATACGCCCTTTTTGGCCAAGTGCATCATTGTGGACGTTCTGCCTCTTTTCCTATGCTTTCAATGCAATTCCAGTCTACCTCCTGAAATCGGTTTCCTGCAATTCTGCCCCGCTTTCAAGTCCTCTTGGCAGCCTTACTTTAGTCTATTTTTGGATGATAGCTGTCATTTATAACTGTGCAGGTTTGTGAATTACAGTGCCCCTGAGCTCCTTTCTTCAACTCGCTTTCTTGTGACCTGGCCGCAACACCGCAGGATGGCTTCAGGCCCTAATCTGGTTCCGGCACGGCACGCTGAGCCTTTGGTTATTTCCTCTTCCTGGTGGGAAATGAGAGTTAAATTTGCCCGTCCAGACACCTCCAGTTAGTCTCTCATTGGTTCTCCCTATTCCTGTTCATCTTCCGCAGAAATTGCAAACTGGGCCAAACAGGAGGTTAAAGGCGCTGACTCTCCAAGTGGGGAGAGTGTTAGTAAAGCGTCTGGAATGTTGCACCCGAGTACCAGGGGACAAAAACTGAGACATATTTGAACACGTCTCCCGTTCACACGGTTGATCATACTCTGGGTTCCACATGCATGTTTTAGCCGAAGGAAGAATACCTTAAACCTGTAGTGTTGAGACCCGTGGAATGGGTACCATGCAATATGACTTCAAAGGGTCTTCATTTGCTCACCAAACCTCTCCAATCCTATCACTGCTGCGTTTATGCCCCTGTACACACGCTTGATTCTCTTTAGGAGACATAGCAATCCATAGGTTTTAAGATACTTACTAGTCAGGTACATTCTTAGGCGTTTAATATGCGGTGTTGAGTCCATTTCGTTGAGCAAGGAGTAGCTCTTGTCTATTCCATATTTGGCTTAAGGAACTTTATCTGTGCTCATTTCGATCTCTGGTTTTATGCAGCACCCCAACTCACCTTTACCCTTAAGCAAGCATAAGTTGGTTTTCTAAATTTGAGACCCTGTTCTGTTCTGTAATTCAGTTCCTGTGTAGCCAAGTTTACATTCCGTGTATTAGTGATATCTTATGATGTTTCTTTTGCTGTGTGACTTATTTCAGTTAGAATCATCGTACCTGAATCCACTCATTGTGCTGCTAAGGGCCTGATGACATAGATTTCATTGCTGAGTGATATTGCTTTGTAAGTAAATAGCACAGCTTCTTTGTCCATTTTTCACTTTCTGCAATGTTGAACTTGTACTGTAAACGAGGTTCTTGTAAACAGAGGCGTCCCAAACTTTGGGGTGGCTGTGTCTTTTTTATTTTAATTTCCCTAAGCTATAGGACCATAAGTGGAAGTGCCCTAGGCTCTGTTGCTTTGTTTTTTAGATGTTTCAGGAAACACCATACACTTCTCCCGAGTGTCTGTTGGCAATTTACATCCCGCCCATCAGCATAACAAGGCTCCCAGTTCTCCATGGCCTGTCCTGCCTTTCTGGATTTTACACTTTTTTCAGATGGCCCTTTTGACCGGGGGGAAGTGAGACTTCATTGTAGTGCAGATTTCCTTTGCAAGCTTGCTTGGTTGGCCAAAAAGGGCGTATGCGTTTTTTCCTGAATATATTCAGGAAAAAACGCATACGCCCTTTTTGGCCAAGTGCATCATTGTGGACGTTCTGCCTCTTTTCCTATGCTTTCAATGCAATTCCAGTCTACCTCCTGAAATCGGTTTCCTGCAATTCTGCCCCGCTTTCAAGTCCTCTTGGCAGCCTTACTTCAGTATATTTTTGGACGATAGCTGTCATTTATAACTGTGCAGGTTTGTGAATTACAGTGCCCCTGAGCTCCTTTCTTCAACTCACTTTCTTTTGAGCTGGCCGCAACACCGCAGGATGGCTTCAGGCCCTAATCTGCTTCCGGCACGGCACGCTGAGCCTTTGGTTATTTCCTCTTCCTGGTGGGAAATGAGAGTTAAATTTGCCCGTCCAGACACCTCCAGCTAGTCTCTCATTGGTTCTCCCTATTCCTGTTCATCTTCCGCAGAAATTGCAAACTGGGCCAAACAGGAGGTTAAAGGCGCTGACTCTCCAAGTGGGGAGAGTGTTAGTAAAGCGTCTGGAATGTTGCACCCAAGTACCAGGGGACAAAAACTGAGACATATTTGAACACGTCTCCCGTTCACACGGTTGATCATACTCTGGGTTCCACATGCATGTTTTAGCTGAAGGAAGAATACCTTAAACCTGGAGAGTTGAGACCCGTGGAATGGGTATCATGCAATATGACTTCAAAGGGTCTTCATTTGCTCACCGAACCTCTCCAATCCTATCACTGCTGCATTTATGCCCCTGTACACATGCTTGATTCTCTTTCGGAGACATAGCAATCCATAGGTTTTAAGATACTTACTAGTCAGGTACATTCTTAGGCGTTTAATATGGGGTGTTGAGTCCATTTCGTTGAGCAAGGAGTAGCTCTTGTCTATTCCATATTTGGCTTAAGGAACTTTATCTGTGCTCATTTCAATCTCTGGTTTTATGCAGCACCCCAACTCACCTTTCCCCTTAAGCAAGCATAAGTTGGTTTTCTAAATTTGAGACCCTGTTCTGTTTTGGAATTCAGTTCCTGTGTAGCCAAGTTTACATTCCGTGTATTAGTGATATCTTATGATGTTTCTTTTTCTGTGTGACTTATTTCAGTTAGAATCATCGTACCTGAATCCACTCATTATGCTCCTACGGGCCTGATGACATAGATTTCATTGCTGAGTGATACTGCATTGTACGTAAGTACCACAAGTTCTTTATCCATTTTTCACTTTCTGTGATATTGAACTTGTACGGTAAACGAGGTTCTTGTAAACAGAGGCGTCCCAAACTTTGGGGTGGCTGTGTCTTTTTGATTTTAATTTCCCTAAGCTATAGGACCATAAGTGGAAGTGCCCTAGGCTCTGTTGCTTTGTTTTTTAGATGTTTCAGGAAACACCATACACTTCTCCCGAGTGTCTGTTGGCAATTTATATCCGACCCATCAGCATAACAAGGCTCCCAGTTCTCCATGGCCTGTCCTGCCTTTCTGGATTTTACACTTTTTTCAGATGGCCCTTTTGACCGGGGGGAAGTGAGACTTCATTGTAGTGCAGATTTCCTTTGCAAGCTTGCTTGGTTGGCCAAAAAGGGCGTATGCGTTTTTTCCTGAATATATTCAGGAAAAAACGCATACGCCCTTTTTGGCCAAGTGCATCATTGTGGACGTTCTGCCTCTTTTCCTATGCTTTCAATGCAATTCCAGTCTACCTCCTGAAATCGGTTTCCTGCAATTCTGCCCCGCTTTCAAGTCCTCTTGGCAGCCTTACTTTAGTCTATTTTTGGATGATAGCTGTCATTTATAACTGTGCAGGTTTGTGAATTACAGTGCCCCTGAGCTCCTTTCTTCAACTCGCTTTCTTTTGAGCTGGCCGCAACACCGCAGGATGGCTTCAGGCCCTAATCTGGTTCCGGCACGGCACGCTGAGCCTTTGGTTATTTCCTCTTCCTGGTGGGAAATGAGAGTTAAATTTGCCCGTCCAGCCACCTCCAGCTAGTCTCTCATTGGTTCTCGCTATTCCTTTTCATCTTCCGCAGAAATTGCAAACTGGGCCAAACAGGAGGTTAAAGGGACTGATTCTCCAAGTCGGGAGAGTGTTAGTAAAGCGTCTGGAATGTTGCACCCGAATACCAGGAGAGGAAAACTGAGACATATTTGAACACGTCTCCCGATCACATGGTTGATCATACTCTAGGTTCCACATGCATGTTTTAGCTGAAGGAAGAATACCTTAAACCTGGGTAGTTGAAACCCGTGGAATGGGTACCATGCAATATGACTTCAAAGGGTCTTCATTTGCTCACCGAACCTCTCCAATCCTATCACTGCTGCGTTTATGCCCCTGTACACATGCTTGATTCTCTTTCGGAGACATAGCAATCCATAGGTTTTAAGATACTTACTAGTCAGGTACATTCTTAGGCGGTTAATATGCGGTGTTGAGTCCATTTCGTTGAGCAAGGAGTAGCTCTTGTCTATTCCATATTTGGCTTAAGGAACTTTATCTGTGCTCATTTCAATCTCTGGTTTTATGCAGCACCCCAACTCACCTTTCCTCTTAAGCAAGCATAAGTTGGTTTTCTAAATTTGAGACCCTGTTCTGTTCTGTAATTCAGTTCCTGTGTAGCCAAGTTTACATTCCGTGTATTAGTGATATCTTATGATGTTTCTTTTTCTGTGTGACTTATTTCAGTTAGAATCATCGTACCTGAATCCACTCATTATGCTGCTACGGGCCTGATGACATAGATTTCATTGCTGAGTGATACTGCATTGTACGTAAGTACCACAAGTTCTTTATCCATTTTTCACTTTCTGTGATATTGAACTTGTACGGTAAACGAGGTTCTTGTAAACAGAGGCGTCCCAAACTTTGGGGTGGCTGTGTCTTTTTGATTTTAATTTCCCTAAGCTATAGGACCATAAGTGGAAGTGCCCTAGGCTCTGTTGCTTTGTTTTTTAGATGTTTCAGGAAACACCATACACTTCTCCCGAGTGTCTGTTGGCAATTTATATCCCACCCATCAGCATAACAAGGCTCCCAGTTCTCCATGGCCTGTCCTGCCTTTCTGGATTTTACACTTTTTTCAGATGGCCCTTTTGACCGGGGGGAAGTGAGACTTCATTGTAGTGCAGATTTCCTTTGCAAGCTTGCTTGGTTGGCCAAAAAGGGCGTATGCGTTTTTTCCTGAATATATTCAGGAAAAAACGCATACGCCCTTTTTGGCCAAGTGCATCATTGTGGACGTTCTGCCTCTTTTCCTATGCTTTCAATGCAATTCCAGTCTACCTCCTGAAATCGGTTTCCTGCAATTCTGCCCCGCTTTCAAGTCCTCTTGGCAGCCTTACTTTAGTCTATTTTTGGATGATAGCTGTCATTTATAACTCTGCAGGTTTGTGAATTACAGTGCCCCTGAGCTCCTTTCTTCAACTCGCTTTCTTTTGAGCTGGCCGCAACACCGCAGGATGGCTTCAGGCCCTAATCTGCTTCCGGCACGGCACGCTGAGCCTTTGGTTATTTCCTCTTCCTGGTGGGAAATGAGAGTTAAATTTGCCCGTCCAGACACCTCCAGTTAGTCTCTCATTGGTTCTCCCTATTCCTGTTCATCTTCCGCAGAAATTGCAAACTGGGCCAAACAGGAGGTTAAAGGCGCTGACTCTCCAAGTGGGGAGAGTGTTAGTAAAGCGTCTGGAATGTTGCACCCGAGTACCAGGGGACAAAAACTGAGACATATTTGAACACGTCTCCCGTTCACACGGTTGATCATACTCTGGGTTCCACATGCATGTTTTAGCTGAAGGAAGAATACCTTAAACCTGTAGTGTTGAGACCCGTGGAATGGGTACCATGCAATATGACTTCAAAGGGTCTTCATTTGCTCACCGAACCTCTCCAATCCTATCACTGCTGCGTTTATGCCCCTGTACACATGCTTGATTCTCTTTCGGAGACATAGCAATCCATAGGTTTTAAGATACTTACTAGTCAGGTACATTCTTAGGCGTTTAATATGCGGTGTTGAGTCCATTTCGTTGAGCAAGGAGTAGCTCTTGTCTATTCCATATTTGGCTTAAGGAACTTTATCTGTGCTCATTTCGATCTCTGGTTTTATGCAGCACCCCAACTCACCTTTACCCTTAAGCAAGCATAAGTTGGTTTTCTAAATTTGAGACCCTGTTCTGTTCTGTAATTCAGTTCCTGTGTAGCCAAGTTTACATTCCGTGTATTAGTGATATCTTATGATGTTTCTTTTGCTGTGTGACTTATTTCAGTTAGAATCATCGTACCTGAATCCACTCATTGTGCTGCTAAGGGCCTGATGACATAGATTTCATTGCTGAGTGATATTGCTTTGTAAGTAAATACCACAGCTTCTTTATCCATTTTTCACTTTCTGCGATGTTGAACTTGTACTGTAAACGAGGTTCTTGTAAACAGAGGCGTCCCAAACTTTGGGGTGGCTGTGTCTTTTTGATTTTAATTTCCCTAAGCTATAGGACCATAAGTGGAAGTGCCCTAGGCTCTGTTGCTTTGTTTTTTAGATGTTTCAGGAAACACCATACACTTCTCCCGAGTGTCTGTTGGCAATTTACATCCCGCCCATCAGCATAACAAGGCTCCCAGTTCTCCATGGCCTGTCCTGTCTTTCTGGATTTTACACTTTTTTCAGATGGCCCTTTTGACCGGGGGGAAGTGAGACTTCATTGTAGTGCAGATTTCCTTTGCAAGTTTGCTTGGTTGGCCAAAAAGGGCGTATGCGTTTTTTCCTGAATATATTCAGGAAAAAACGCATACGCCCTTTTTGGCCAAGTGCATCATTGTGGACGTTCTGCCTCTTTTCCTATGCTTTCAATGCAATTCCAGTCTACCTCCTGAAATCGGTTTCCTGCAATTCTGCCCCGCTTTCAAGTCCTCTTGGCAGCCTTACTTTAGTCTATTTTTGGATGATAGCTGTCATTTATAACTGTGCAGGTTTGTGAATTACAGTGCCCCTGAGCTCCTTTCTTCAACTCGCTTTCTTGTGACCTGGCCGCAACACCGCAGGATGGCTTCAGGCCCTAATCTGGTTCCGGCACGGCACGCTGAGCCTTTGGTTATTTCCTCTTCCTGGTGGGAAATGAGAGTTAAATTTGCCCGTCCAGCCACCTCCAGCTAGTCTCTCATTGGTTCTCGCTATTCCTTTTCATCTTCCGCAGAAATTGCAAACTGGGCCAAACAGGAGGTTAAAGGGACTGATTCTCCAAGTCGGGAGAGTGTTAGTAAAGCGTCTGGAATGTTGCACCCGAGTACCAGGGGAGGAAAACTGAGACATATTTGAACACGTCTCCCGATCACATGGTTGATCATACTCTAGGTTCCACATGCATGTTTTAGCTGAAGGAAGAATACCTTAAACCTGGGTAGTTGAAACCCGTGGAATGGGTACCATGCAATATGACTTCAAAGGGTCTTCATTTGCTCACCGAACCTCTCCAATCCTATCACTGCTGCGTTTATGCCCCTGTACACATGCTTGATTCTCTTTCGGAGACATAGCAATCCATAGGTTTTAAGATACTTACTAGTCAGGTACATTCTTAGGCGTTTAATATGCGGTGTTGAGTCCATTTCGTTGAGCAAGGAGTAGCTCTTGTCTATTCCATATTTGGCTTAAGGAACTTTATCTGTGCTCATTTCAATCTCTGGTTTTATGCAGCACCCCAACTCACCTTTCCTCTTAAGCAAGCATAAGTTGGTTTTCTAAATTTGAGACCCTGTTCTGTTCTGTAATTCAGTTCCTGTGTAGCCAAGTTTACATTCCGTGTATTAGTGATATCTTAGGATGTTTCTTTTTCTGTGTGACTTATTTCAGTTAGAATCATCATACCTGAATCCACTCATTGTGCTGCTAAGAGCCTGATGACATAGATTTCATTGCTGAGTGATATTGCTTTGTAAGTAAATACCACATCTTCTTTATCCATTTTTCACTTTCTGCGATGTTGAACTTGTACTGTAAACGAGGTTCTTGTAAACAGAGGCGTCCCAAACTTTGGGGTGGCTGTGTCTTTTTGATTTTAATTTCCCTAAGCTATAGGACCATAAGTGGAAGTGCCCTAGGCTCTGTTGCTTTGTTTTTTAGATGTTTCAGGAAACACCATACACTTCTCCCGAGTGTCTGTTGGCAATTTACATCCCGCCCCTCAGCATAACAAGGCTCCCAGTTCTCCATGGCCTGTCCTGCCTTTCTGGATTTTACACTTTTTTCAGATGGCCCTTTTGACCGGGGGGAAGTGAGACTTCATTGTAGTGCAGATTTCCTTTGCAAGCTTGCTTGGTTGGCCAAAAAGGGCGTATGCGTTTTTTCCTGAATATATTCAGGAAAAAACGCATACGCCCTTTTTGGCCAAGTGCATCATTGTGGACGTTCTGCCTCTTTTCCTATGCTTTCAATGCAATTCCAGTCTACCTCCTGAAATCGGTTTCCTGCAATTCTGCCCCGCTTTCAAGTCCTCTTGGAAGCCTTACTTTAGTCTATTTTTGGATGATAGCTGTCATTTATAACTGTGCAGGTTTGTGAATTACAGGGCCCCTGAGCTCCTTTCTTCAACTCGCTTTCTTGTGACCTGGCCGCAACACCGCAGGATGGCTTCAGGCCCTAATCTGGTTCCGGCACGGCACGCTGAGCCTTTGGTTATTTCCTCTTCCTGGTGGGAAATGAGAGTTAAATTTGCCCGTCCAGACACCTCCAGTTAGTCTCTCATTGGTTCTCCCTATTCCTGTTCATCTTCCGCAGAAATTGCAAACTGGGCCAAACAGGAGGTTAAAGGCGCTGACTCTCCAAGTGGGGAGAGTGTTAGTAAAGCGTCTGGAATGTTGCACCCGAGTACCAGGGGACAAAAACTGAGACATATTTGAACACGTCTCCCGTTCACACGGTTGATCATACTCTGGGTTCCACATGCATGTTTTAGCCGAAGGAAGAATACCTTAAACCTGTAGTGTTGAGACCCGTGGAATGGGTACCATGCAATATGACTTCAAAGGGTCTTCATTTGCTCACCGAACCTCTCCAATCCTATCACTGCTGCGTTTATGCCCCTGTACACACGCTTGATTCTCTTTCGGAGACATAGCAATCCATAGGTTTTAAGATACTTACTAGTCAGGTACATTCTTAGGCGTTTAATATGCGGTGTTGAGTCCATTTCGTTGAGCAAGGAGTAGCTCTTCTCTATTCCATATTTGGCTTAAGGAACTTTATCTGTGCTCATTTCAATCTCTGGTTTTATGCAGCACCCCAACTCACCTTTCCTCTTAAGCAAGCATAAGTTGGTTTTCTAAATTTGAGACCCTGTTCTGTTCTGTAATTCAGTTCCTGTGTAGCCAAGTTTACATTCCGTGTATTAGTGATATCTTAGGATGTTTCTTTTTCTGTGTGACTTATTTCAGTTAGAATCATCATACCTGAATCCACTCATTGTGCTGCTAAGAGCCTGATGACATAGATTTCATTGCTGAGTGATATTGCTTTGTAAGTAAATACCACATCTTCTTTATCCATTTTTCACTTTCTGCGATGTTGAACTTGTACTGTAAACGAGGTTCTTGTATAAAGAGGCGTCCCAAACTTTGGGGTGGCTGTGTCTTTTTGATTTTAATTTCCCTAAGCTATAGGACCATAAGTGGAAGTGCCCTAGGCTCTGTTGCTTTGTTTTTTAGATGTTTCAGGAAACACCATACACTTCTCCCGAGTGTCTGTTGGCAATTTACATCCCGCCCATCAGCATAACAAGGCTCCCAGTTCTCCATGGCCTGTCCTGCCTTTCTGGATTTTACACTTTTTTCAGATGGCCCTTTTGACCGGGGGGAAGTGAGACTTCATTGTAGTGCAGATTTCCTTTGCAAGCTTGCTTGGTTGGCCAAAAAGGGCGTATGCGTTTTTTCCTGAATATATTCAGGAAAAAACGCATACGCCCTTTTTGGCCAAGTGCATCATTGTGGACGTTCTGCCTCTTTTCCTATGCTTTCAATGCAATTCCAGTCTACCTCCTGAAATCGGTTTCCTGCAATTCTGCCCCGCTTTCAAGTCCTCTTGGAAGCCTTACTTTAGTCTATTTTTGGATGATAGCTGTCATTTATAACTCTGCAGGTTTGTGAATTACAGTGCCCCTGAGCTCCTTTCTTCAACTCGCTTTCTTTTGAGCTGGCCGCAACACCGCAGGATGGCTTCAGGCCCTAATCTGGTTCCGGCACGGCACGCTGAGCCTTTGGTTATTTCCTCTTCCTGGTGGGAAATGAGAGTTAAATTTGCCCGTCCAGACACCTCCAGTTAGTCTCTCATTGGTTCTCCCTATTCCTGTTCATCTTCCGCAGAAATTGCAAACTGGGCCAAACAGGAGGTTAAAGGCGCTGACTCTCCAAGTGGGGAGAGTGTTAGTAAAGCGTCTGGAATGTTGCACCCGAGTACCAGGGGAGGAAAACTGAGACATATTTGAACACGTCTCCCGTTCACACGGTTGATCATACTCTGGGTTCCACATGCATGTTTTAGCTGAAGGAAGAATACCTTAAACCTGGAGAGTTGAGACCCGTGGAATGGGTACCATGCAATATGACTTCAAAGGGTCTTCATTTGCTCACCGAACCTCTCCAATCCTATCACTGCTGCGTTTATGCCCCTGTACACATGCTTGATTCTCTTTCGGAGACATAGCAATCCATAGGTTTTAAGATACTTACTAGTCAGGTACATTCTTAGGCGTTTAATATGCGGTGTTGAGTCCATTTCGTTGAGCAAGGAGTAGCTCTTGTCTATTCCATATTTGGCTTAAGCAACTTTATCTGTGCTCATTTCGATCTCTGGTTTTATGCAGCACCCCAACTCACCTTTACCCTTAAGCAAGCATAAGTTGGTTTTCTAAATTTGAGACCCTGTTCTGTTCTGTAATTCAGTTCCTGTGTAGCCAAGTTTACATTCCGTGTATTAATGATATCTTAGGATGTTTCTTTTTCTGTGTGACTTATTTCAGTTAGAATCATCATACCTGAATCCACTCATTGTGCTGCTAAGAGCCTGATGACATAGATTTCATTGCTGAGTGATATTGCTTTGTAAGTAAATACCACATCTTCTTTATCCATTTTTCACTTTCTGCGATGTTGAACTTGTACTGTAAACGAGGTTCTTGTAAACAGAGGCGTCCCAAACTTTGGGGTG
Source organism: Grampus griseus (assembly GCF_964374135.1). NCBI lineage: Eukaryota > Metazoa > Chordata > Mammalia > Artiodactyla > Delphinidae > Grampus > Grampus griseus. Next base: position 97,752 of record NW_028133074.1, read on the forward strand.
GCTGTGTCTTTTTGATTTTAATTTCCCTAAGCTATAGGACCATAAGTGGAAGTGCCCTAGGCTCTGTTGCTTTGTTTTTTAGATGTTTCAGGAAACACCATACACTTCTCCCGAGTGTCTGTTGGCAATTTACATCCCACCCCTCAGCATAACAAGGCTCCCAGTTCTCCATGGCCTGTCCTGCCTTTCTGGATTTTACACTTTTTTCAGATGGCCCTTTTGACCGGGGGGAAGTGAGACTTCATTGTAGTGCAGATTTCCTTTGCAAGCTTGCTTGGTTGGCCAAAAAGGGCGTATGCGTTTTTTCCTGAATATATTCAGGAAAAAACGCATACGCCCTTTTTGGCCAAGTGCATCATTGTGAACGTTCTGCCTCTTTTCCTATGCTTTCAATGCAATTCCAGTCTACCTCCTGAAATCGGTTTCCTGCAATTCTGCCCCGCTTTCAAGTCCTCTTGGAAGCCTTACTTTAGTCTATTTTTGGATGATAGCTGTCATTTATAACTCTGCAGGTTTGTGAATTACAGTGCCCCTGAGCTCGTTTCTTCAACTCGCTTTCTTTTGAGCTGGCCGCAACACCGCAGGATGGCTTCAGGCCCTAATCTGGTTCCGGCACGGCACGCTGAGCCTTTGGTTATTTCCTCTTCCTGGTGGGAAATGAGAGTTAAATTTGCCCGTCCAGACACCTCCAGTTAGTCTCTCATTGGTTCTCCCTATTCCTGTTCATCTTCCGCAGAAATTGCAAACTGGGCCAAACAGGAGGTTAAAGGCGCAGACTCTCCAAGTGGGGAGAGTGTTAGTAAAGCGTCTGGAATGTTGCACCCGAGTACCAGGGGACAAAAACTGAGACATATTTGAACACGTCTCCCGTTCACACGGTTGATCATACTCTGGGTTCCACATGCATGTTTTAGCCGAACGAAGAATACCTTAAACCTGTAGTGTTGAGACCCGTGGAATGGGTACCATGCAATATGACTTCAAAGGGTCTTCATTTGCTCACCGAACCTCTCCAATCCTATCACTGCTGCGTTTATGCCCCTGTACCCATGCTTGATTCTCTTTCGGAGACATAGCAATCCATAGGTTTTAAGATACTTACTAGTCAGGTACATTCTTAGGCGTTTAATATGGGGTGTTGAGTCCATTTCGTTGAGCAAGGAGTAGCTCTTGTCTATTCCATATTTGGCTTAAGGAACTTTATCTGTGCTCATTTCAATCTCTGGTTTTATGCAGCACCCCACTCACCTTTCCTGTTAAGCAAGCATAAGTTGGTTTTCTAAATTTGAGACCCTGTTCTGTTCTGTAATTCAGTTCCTGTGTAGCCAAGTTTACATTCCGTGTATTAGTGATATCTTATGATGTTTCTTTTTCTGTGTGACTTATTTCAGTTAGAATCATCATACCTGAATCCACTCATTGTGCTGCTAAGAGCCTGATGACATAGATTTCATTGCTGAGTGATATTGCTTTGTAAGTAAATACCACATCTTCTTTATCCATTTTTCACTTTCTGCGATGTTGAACTTGTACTGTAAACGAGGTTCCTGTAAACAGAGGCGTCCCAAACTTTGGGGTGGCTGTGTCTTTTTGATTTTAATTTCCCTAAGCTATAGGACCATAAGTGGAAGTGCCCTAGGCTCTGTTGCTTTGTTTTTTAGATGTTTCAGGAAACACCATACACTTCTCCCGAGTGTCTGTTGGCAATTTCCATCCCGCCCATCAGCATAACAAGGCTCCCAGTTCTCCATGGCCTGTCCTGCCTTTCTGGATTTTACACTTTTTTCAGATGGCCCTTTTGACCGGGGGGAAGTGAGACTTCATTGTAGTGCAGATGTCCTTTGCAAGTTTGCTTGGTTGGCCAAAAAAAAGGGCGTATGCGTTTTTTCCTGAATATATTCAGGAAAAAACGCATACGCCCTTTTTGGCCAAGTGCATCATTGTGGACGTTCTGCCTCTTTTCCTATGCTTTCAATGCAATTCCAGTCTACCTCCTGAAATCGGTTTCCTGCAATTCTGCCCCGCTTTCAAGTCCTCTTGGCAGCCTTACTTTAGTCTATTTTTGGATGATAGCTGTCATTTATAACTGTGCAGGTTTGTGAATTACAGTGCCCCTGAGCTCCTTTCTTCAACTCGCTTTCTTGTGACCTGGCCGCAACACCGCAGGATGGCTTCAGGCCCTAATCTGGTTCCGGCACGGCACGCTGAGCCTTTGGTTATTTCCTCTTCCTTGTGGGAAATGAGAGTTAAATTTGCCCGTCCAACCACCTCCAGCTAGTCTCTCATTGGTTCTCGCTATTCCTTTTCATCTTCCGCAGAAATTGCAAACTGGGCCAAACAGGAGGTTAAAGGGACTGATTCTCCAAGTCGGGAGAGTGTTAGTAAAGCGTCTGGAATGTTGCACCCGAGTACCAGGGGAGGAAAACTGAGACATATTTGAACACGTCTCCCGATCACATGGTTGATCATACTCTAGGTTCCACATGCATGTTTTAGCTGAAGGAAGAATACCTTAAACCTGGGTAGTTGAAACCCGTGGAATGGGTACCATGCAATATGACTTCAAAGGGTCTTCATTTGCTCACCGAACCTCTCCAATCCTATCACTGCTGCATTTATGCCCCTGTACACATGCTTGATTCTCTTTTGGAGAGATAGCAATCCATAGGTTTTAAGATACTTACTAGTCAGGTACATTCTTAGGCGTTTAATATGCGGTGTTGAGTCCATTTCGTTGAGCAAGGAGTAGCTCTTGTCTATTCCATATTTGGCTTAAGGAACTTTATCTGTGCTCATTTCAATCTCTGGTTTTATGCAGCACCCCAACTCACCTTTCCTCTTAAGCAAGCATAAGTTGGTTTTCTAAATTTGAGACCCTGTTCTGTTCTGTATTTCAGTTCCTGTGTAGCCAAGTTTACATTCCGTGTATTAGTGATATCTTATGATGTTTCTTTTTCTGTGTGACTTATTTCAGTTAGAATCATCATACCTGAATCCACTCATTGTGCTGCTAAGAGCCTGATGACATAGATTTCATTGCTGAGTGATATTGCTTTGTAAGTAAATACCACATCTTCTTTATCCATTTTTCACTTTCTGCGATGTTGAACTTGTACTGTAAACGAGGTTCTTGTAAACAGAGGCATCCCAAACTTTGGGATGGCTGGGTCTTTTTTATTTTAATTTCCCTAAGCTATAGGACCATAAGTGGAAGTGCCCTAGGCTCTGTTGCTTTGTTTTTTAGATGTTTCAGGAAACACCATACACTTCTCCCGAGTGTCTGTTGGCAATTTACATCCCGCCCATCAGCATAACAAGGCTCCCAGTTCTCCATGGCCTGTCCTGCCTTTCTGGATTTTACACTTTTTTCAGATGGCCCTTTTGACCGGGGGGAAGTGAGACTTCATTGTAGTGCAGATTTCCTTTGCAAGCTTGCTTGGTTGGACAAAAAGGGCGTATGCGTTTTTTCCTGAATATATTCAGGAAAAAACGCATACGCCCTTTTTGGCCAAGTGCATCATTGTGGACGTTCTGCCTCTTTTCCTATGCTTTCAATGCAATTCCAGTCTACCTCCTGAAATCGGTTTCCTGCAATTCTGCCCCGCTTTCAAGTCCTCTTGGCAGCCTTACTTCAGTATATTTTTGGACGATAGCTGTCATTTATATCTCTGCAGGTTTGTGAATTACAGTGCCCCTGAGCTCCTTTCTTCAACTCACTTTCTTTTGAGCTGGCCGCAACACCGCAGGATGGCTTCAGGCCCTAATATTGTTCCGGCACGGCACACTGAGCCTTTGGTTATTTCCTCTTCCAGATGGGAAATGAGAGTTAAATTTGCCCGTCCAGACACCTCCAGCTAGCCTCTCATTGGTTCTCCCTATTCCTGTTCATCTTCCGCAGAAATTTCAAACTGGGCCAAACAGGAGGTTAAAGGCGCTGACTCTCCAAGTGGGGAGAGTGTTAGTAAAGCGTCTGGAATGTTGCACCCGAGTACCAGGGGAGGAAAACTGAGACATATTTGAACACGTCTCCCGTTCACACGTTTGATCATACTCTGGGTTCCACATGCATGTTTTAGCTGAAGGAAGAATACCTTAAACCTGGAGAGTTGAGACCCGTGGAATGGGTACCATGCAATATGACTTCAAAGGGTCTTCATTTGCTCACCGAACCTCTCCAATCCTATCACTGCTGCATTTATGCCCCTGTACACACGCTTGATTCTCTTTTGGAGACATAGCAATCCATAGGTTTTAAGATACTTACTAGTCAGGTACATTCTTAGGCATTTAATATGGGGTGTTGAGTCCATTTCGTTGAGCAAGGAGTAGCTCTTGTCTTTTCCATATTTGGCTTAAGGAAATTTATCTGTGCTCATTTCAATCTCTGGTTTTATGCAGCACCCCAACTCACCTTTCCCCTTAAGCAAGCATAAGTTGGTTTTCTAAATTTGAGACCCTGTTCTGTTCTGTAATTCAGTTCCTGTGTAGCCAAGTTTACATTCCGTGTATTAGTGATATCTTATGATGTTTCTTTTTCTGTGTGACTTATTTCAGTTAGAATCATCGTACCTGAATCCACTCGTTATGCTGCTACGGGCCTGATGACATAGATTTCATTGCTGAGTGATACTGCATTGTACGTAAGTACCACAAGTTCTTTATCCATTTTTCACTTTCTGTGACATTGAACTTGTACGGTAAACGAGGTTCTTGTAAACAGAGGCGTCCCAAACTTTGGGGTGGCTGTGTCTTTTTTATTTTAATTTCCCTAAGCTATAGGACCATAAGTGGAAGTGCCCTAGGCTCTGTTGCTTTGTTTTTTAGATGTTTCAGGAAACACCATACACTTCTCCTGAGTGTCTGTTGGCAATTTACATCCCGCCCATCAGCATAACAAGGCTCCCAGTTCTCCATGGCCTGTCCTGCCTTTCTGGATTTTACACTTTTTTCAGATGGCCCTTTTGACCGGAGGGAAGTGAGACTTCATTGTAGTGCAGATTTCCTTTGCAAGTTTGCTTGGTTGGCCAAAAAGGGCGTATGCGTTTTTTCCTGAATATATTCAGGAAAAAACGCATACGCCCTTTTTGGCCAAGTGCATCATTGTGGACGTTCTGCCTCTTTTCCTATGCTTTCAATGCAATTCCAGTCTACCTCCTGAAATCGGTTTCCTGCAATTCTGCCCCGCTTTCAAGTCCTCTTGGCAGCCTTACTTTAGTCTATTTTTGGATGATAGCTGTCATTTATAACTGTGCAGGTTTGTGAATTACAGTGCCCCTGAGCTCCTTTCTTCAACTCGCTTTCTTGTGACCTGGCCGCAACACCGCAGGATGGCTTCAGGCCCTAATCTGGTTCCGGCACGGCACGCTGAGCCTTTGGTTATTTCCTCTTCCTGGTGGGAAATGAGAGTTAAATTTGCCCGTCCAACCACCTCCAGCTAGTCTCTCATTGGTTCTCGCTATTCCTTTTCATCTTCCGCAGAAATTGCAAACTGGGCCAAACAGGAGGTTAAAGGGACTGATTCTCCAAGTCGGGAGAGTGTTAGTAAAGCGTCTGGAATGTTGCACCCGAGTACCAGGGGAGGAAAACTGAGACATATTTGAACACGTCTCCCGATCACATGGTTGATCATACTCTAGGTTCCACATGCATGTTTTAGCTGAAGGAAGAATACCTTAAACCTGGGTAGTTGAAACCCGTGGAATGGGTACCATGCAATATGACTTCAAAGGGTCTTCATTTGCTCACCGAACCTCTCCAATCCTATCACTGCTGCATTTATGCCCCTGTACACATGCTTGATTCTCTTTTGGAGACATAGCAATCCATAGGTTTTAAGATACTTACTAGTCAGGTACATTCTTAGGCGTTTAATATGCGGTGTTGAGTCCATTTCGTTGAGCAAGGAGTAGCTCTTGTCTATTCCATATTTGGCTTAAGGAACTTTATCTGTGCTCATTTCAATCTCTGGTTTTATGCAGCACCCCAACTCACCTTTCCTCTTAAGCAAGCATAAGTTGGTTTTCTAAATTTGAGACCCTGTTCTGTTCTGTATTTCAGTTCCTGTGTAGCCAAGTTTACATTCCGTGTATTAGTGATATCTTATGATGTTTCTTTTTCTGTGTGACTTATTTCAGTTAGAATCATCATACCTGAATCCACTCATTGTGCTGCTAAGAGCCTGATGACATAGATTTCATTGCTGAGTGATATTGCTTTGTAAGTAAATACCACATCTTCTTTATCCATTTTTCACTTTCTGCGATGTTGAACTTGTACTGTAAACGAGGTTCTTGTAAACAGAGGCATCCCAAACTTTGGGATGGCTGTGTCTTTTTTATTTTAATTTCCCTAAGCTATAGGACCATAAGTGGAAGTGCCCTAGGCTCTGTTGCTTTGTTTTTTAGATGTTTCAGGAAACACCATACACTTCTCCCGAGTGTCTGTTGGCAATTTACATCCCGCCCATCAGCATAACAAGGCTCCCAGTTCTCCATGGCCTGTCCTGCCTTTCTGGATTTTACACTTTTTTCAGATGGCCCTTTTGACCGGGGGGAAGTGAGACTTCATTGTAGTGCAGATTTCCTTTGCAAGCTTGCTTGGTTGGCCAAAAAGGGCGTATGCGTTTTTTCCTGAATATATTCAGGAAAAAACGCATACGCCCTTTTTGGCCAAGTGCATCATTGTGGACGTTCTGCCTCTTTTCCTATGCTTTCAATGCAATTCCAGTCTACCTCCTGAAATCGGTTTCCTGCAATTCTGCCCCGCTTTCAAGTCCTCTTGGCAGCCTTACTTTAGTCTATTTTTGGATGATAGCTGTCATTTATAACTGTGCAGGTTTGTGAATTACAGTGCCCCTGAGCTCCTTTCCTCAACTCGCTTTCTTGTGACCTGGCCGCAACACCGCAGGATGGCTTCAGGCCCTAATCTGGTTCCGGCACGGCACGCTGAGTCTTTGGTTATTTCCTCTTCCAGATGGGAAATGAGAGTTAAATTTGCCCGTCCAGACACCTCCAGCTAGTCTCTCATTGGTTCTCCCTATTCCTGTTCATCTTCCGCAGAAATTGCAAACTGGGCCAAACAGGAGGTTAAAGGCGCTGACTCTCCAAGTGGGGAGAGTGTTAGTTAAGCGTCTGGAATGTTGCACCCGAGTACCAGGGGAGGAAAACTGAGACATATTTGAACACGTCTCCCATTCACACGTTTTATCATACTCTGGGTTCCACATGCATGTTTTAGCTGAAGGAAGAATACCTTAAACCTGGAGAGTTGAGACCCGTGGAATGGGTACCATGCAATATGACTTCAAAGGGTCTTCATTTGCTCACCGAACCTCTCCAATTATATCACTGCTGCATTTATGCCCCTGTACACATGCTTGATTCTCTTTTGGAGACATAGCAATCCATAGGTTTTAAGATACTTACTAGTCAGGTACATTCTTAGGCGTTTAATATGGGGTGTTGAGTCCATTTCGTTGAGCAAGGAGTAGCTCTTGTCTATTCCATATTTGGCTTAAGGAACTTTATCTGTGCTCATTTCAATCTCTGGTTTTATGCAGCACCCCAACTCACCTTTCCCCTTAAGCAAGCATAAGTTGGTTTTCTAAATTTGAGACCCTGTTCTGTTTTGGAATTCAGTTCCTGTGTAGCCAAGTTTACATTCCGTGTATTAGTGATATCTTATGATGTTTCTTTTTCTGTGTGACTTATTTCAGTTAGAATCATCGTACCTGAATCCACTCATTATGCTGCTACGGGCCTGATGACATAGATTTCATTGCTGAGTGATACTGCATTGTACGTAAGTACCACAAGTTCTTTATCCATTTTTCACTTTCTGTGATATTGAACTTGTACGGTAAACGAGGTTCTTGTAAACAGAGGCGTCCCAAACTTTGGGGTGGCTGTGTCTTTTTTATTTTAATTTCCCTAAGCAATAGGACCATAAGTGGAAGTGCCCTAGGCTCTGTTGCTTTGTTTTTTAGATGTTTCAGGAAACACCATACACTTCTCCCGAGTGTCTGTTGGCAATTTACATCCCGCCCATCAGCATAACAAGGCTCCCAGTTCTCCATGGCCTGTCCTGCCTTTCTGGATTTTACACTTTTTTCAGATGGCCCTTTTGACCGGGGGGAAGTGAGACTTCATTGTAGTGCAGATTTCCTTTGCAAGTTTGCTTGGTTGGCCAAAAAGGGCGTATGCGTTTTTTCCTGAATATATTCAGGAAAAAACGCATACGCCCTTTTTGGCCAAGTGCATCATTGTGGACGTTCTGCCTCTTTTCCTATGCTTTCAATGCAATTCCAGTCTACCTCCTGAAATCGGTTTCCTGCAATTCTGCCCCGCTTTCAAGTCCTCTTGGCAGCCTTACTTTAGTCTATTTTTGGATGATAGCTGTCATTTATAACTGTGCAGGTTTGTGAATTACAGTGCCCCTGAGCTCCTTTCTTCAACTCGCTTTCTTGTGACCTGGCCGCAACACCGCAGGATGGCTTCAGGCCCTAATCTGGTTCCGGCATGGCACGCTGAGCCTTTGGTTATTTCCTCTTCCTGGTGGGAAATGAGAGTTAAATTTGCCCGTCCAACCACCTCCAACTAGTCTCTCATTGGTTCTCGCTATTCCTTTTCATCTTCCGCAGAAATTGCAAACTGGGCCAAACAGGAGGTTAAAGGGACTGATTCTCCAAGTCGGGAGAGTGTTAGTAAAGCGTCTGGAATGTTGCACCCGAGTACCAGGGGAGGAAAACTGAGACATATTTGAACACGTCTCCTGATCACATGGTTGATCATACTCTAGGTTCCACATGCATGTTTTAGCTGAAGGAAGAATACCTTAAACCTGGGTAGTTGAAACCCGTGGAATGGGTACCATGCAATATGACTTCAAAGGGTCTTCATTTGCTCACCGAACCTCTCCAATCCTATCACTGCTGCATTTATGCCCCTGTACACATGCTTGATTCTCTTTTGGAGACATAGCAATCCATAGGTTTTAAGATACTTACTAGTCAGGTACATTCTTAGGCGTTTAATATGCGGTGTTGAGTCCATTTCGTTGAGCAAGGAGTAGCTCTTGTCTATTCCATATTTGGCTTAAGGAACTTTATCTGTGCTCATTTCAATCTCTGGTTTTATGCAGCACCCCAACTCACCTTTCCTCTTAAGCAAGCATAAGTTGGTTTTCTAAATTTGAGACCCTGTTCTGTTCTGTATTTCAGTTCCTGTGTAGCCAAGTTTACATTCCGTGTATTAGTGATATCTTATGATGTTTCTTTTTCTGTGTGACTTATTTCAGTTAGAATCATCATACCTGAATCCACTCATTGTGCTGCTAAGAGCCTGATGACATAGATTTCATTGCTGAGTGATATTGCTTTGTAAGTAAATACCACATCTTCTTTATCCATTTTTCACTTTCTGCGATGTTGAACTTGTACTGTAAACGAGGTTCTTGTAAACAGAGGCATCCCAAACTTTGGGGTGGCTGTGTCTTTTTTATTTTAATTTCCCTAAGCTATAGGACCATAAGTGGAAGTGCCCTAGGCTCTGTTGCTTTGTTTTTTAGATGTTTCAGGAAACACCATACACTTCTCCCGAGTGTCTGTTGGCAATTTACATCCCGCCCATCAGCATAACAAGGCTCCCAGTTCTCCATGGCCTGTCCTGCCTTTCTGGATTTTACACTTTTTTCAGATGGCCCTTTTGACCGGGGGGAAGTGAGACTTCATTGTAGTGCAGATTTCCTTTGCAAGCTTGCTTGGTTGGCCAAAAAGGGCGTATGCGTTTTTTCCTGAATATATTCAGGAAAAAACGCATACGCCCTTTTTGGCCAAGTGCATCATTGTGGACGTTCTGCCTCTTTTCCTATGCTTTCAATGCAATTCCAGTCTACCTCCTGAAATCGGTTTCCTGCAATTCTGCCCCGCTTTCAAGTCCTCTTGGCAGCCTTACTTTAGTCTATTTTTGGATGATAGCTGTCATTTATAACTGTGCAGGTTTGTGAATTACAGTGCCCCTGAGCTCCTTTCTTCAACTCGCTTTCTTGTGACCTGGCCGCAACACCGCAGGATGGCTTCAGGCCCTAATCTGGTTCCGGCACGGCACGCTGAGCCTTTGGTTATTTCCTCTTCCAGATGGGAAATGAGAGTTAAATTTGCCCGTCCAGACACCTCCAGCTAGTTTCTCATTGGTTCTCCCTATTCCTGTTCATCTTCCGCAGAAATTGCAAACTGGGCCAAACAGGAGGTTAAAGGCGCTGACTCTCCAAGTGGGGAGAGTGTTAGTTAAGCGTCTGGAATGTTGCACCCGAGTACCAGGGGAGGAAAACTGAGACATATTTGAACACGTCTCCCATTCACACGTTTTATCATACTCTGGGTTCCACATGCATGTTTTAGCTGAAGGAAGAATACCTTAAACCTGGAGAGTTGAGACCCGTGGAATGGGTACCATGCAATATGACTTCAAAGGGTCTTCATTTGCTCACCGAACCTCTCCAATTATATCACTGCTGCATTTATGCCCCTGTACACATGCTTGATTCTCTTTTGGAGACATAGCAATCCATAGGTTTTAAGATACTTACTAGTCAGGTACATTCTTAGGCGTTTAATATGGGGTGTTGAGTCCATTTCGTTGAGCAAGGAGTAGCTCTTGTCTATTCCATATTTGGCTTAAGGAACTTTATCTGTGCTCATTTCAATCTCTGGTTTTATGCAGCACCCCAACTCACCTTTCCCCTTAAGCAAGCATAAGTTGGTTTTCTAAATTTGAGACCCTGTTCTGTTTTGGAATTCAGTTCCTGTGTAGCCAAGTTTACATTCCGTGTATTAGTGATATCTTATGATGTTTCTTTTTCTGTGTGACTTATTTCAGTTAGAATCATCGTACCTGAATCCACTCATTATGCTGCTACGGGCCTGATGACATAGATTTCATTGCTGAGTGATACTGCATTGTACGTAAGTACCACAAGTTCTTTATCCATTTTTCACTTTCTGTGATATTGAACTTGTACGGTAAACGAGGTTCTTGTAAACAGAGGCGTCCCAAACTTTGGGGTGGCTGTGTCTTTTTTATTTTAATTTCCCTAAGCAATAGGACCATAAGTGGAAGTGCCCTAGGCTCTGTTGCTTTGTTTTTTAGATGTTTCAGGAAACACCATACACTTCTCCCGAGTGTCTGTTGGCAATTTACATCCCGCCCATCAGCATAACAAGGCTCCCAGTTCTCCATGGCCTGTCCTGCCTTTCTGGATTTTACACTTTTTTCAGATGGCCCTTTTGACCGGGGGGAAGTGAGACTTCATTGTAGTGCAGATTTCCTTTGCAAGTTTGCTTGGTTGGCCAAAAAGGGCGTATGCGTTTTTTCCTGAATATATTCAGGAAAAAACGCATACGCCCTTTTTGGCCAAGTGCATCATTGTGGACGTTCTGCCTCTTTTCCTATGCTTTCAATGCAATTCCAGTCTACCTCCTGAAATCGGTTTCCTGCAATTCTGCCCCGCTTTCAAGTCCTCTTGGCAACCTTACTTTAGTCTATTTTTGGATGATAGCTGTCATTTATAACTGTGCAGGTTTGTGAATTACAGTGCCCCTGAGCTCCTTTCTTCAACTCGCTTTCTTGTGACCTGGCCGCAACACCGCAGGATGGCTTCAGGCCCTAATCTGGTTCCGGCATGGCACGCTGAGCCTTTGGTTATTTCCTCTTCCTGGTGGGAAATGAGAGTTAAATTTGCCCGTCCAACCACCTCCAACTAGTCTCTCATTGGTTCTCGCTATTCCTTTTCATCTTCCGCAGAAATTGCAAACTGGGCCAAACAGGAGGTTAAAGGGACTGATTCTCCAAGTCGGGAGAGTGTTAGTAAAGCGTCTGGAATGTTGCACCCGAGTACCAGGGGAGGAAAACTGAGACATATTTGAACACGTCTCCTGATCACATGGTTGATCATACTCTAGGTTCCACATGCATGTTTTAGCTGAAGGAAGAATACCTTAAACCTGGGTAGTTGAAACCCGTGGAATGGGTACCATGCAATATGACTTCAAAGGGTCTTCATTTGCTCACCGAACCTCTCCAATCCTATCACTGCTGCATTTATGCCGCTGTACACATGCTTGATTCTCTTTTGGAGACATAGCAATCCATAGGTTTTAAGATACTTACTAGTCAGGTACATTCTTAGGCGTTTAATATGCGGTGTTGAGTCCATTTCGTTGAGCAAGGAGTAGCTCTTGTCTATTCCATATTTGGCTTAAGGAACTTTATCTGTGCTCATTTCAATCTCTGGTTTTATGCAGCACCCCAACTCACCTTTCCTCTTAAGCAAGCATAAGTTGGTTTTCTAAATTTGAGACCCTGTTCTGTTCTGTATTTCAGTTCCTGTGTAGCCAAGTTTACATTCCGTGTATTAGTGATATCTTATGATGTTTCTTTTTCTGTGTGACTTATTTCAGTTAGAATCATCATACCTGAATCCACTCATTGTGCTGCTAAGAGCCTGATGACATAGATTTCATTGCTGAGTGATATTGCTTTGTAAGTAAATACCACATCTTCTTTATCCATTTTTCACTTTCTGCGATGTTGAACTTGTACTGTAAACGAGGTTCTTGTAAACAGAGGCATCCCAAACTTTGGGGTGGCTGTGTCTTTTTTATTTTAATTTCCCTAAGCTATAGGACCATAAGTGGAAGTGCCCTAGGCTCTGTTGCTTTGTTTTTTAGATGTTTCAGGAAACACCATACACTTCTCCCGAGTGTCTGTTGGCAATTTACATCCCGCCCATCAGCATAACAAGGCTCCCAGTTCTCCATGGCCTGTCCTGCCTTTCTGGATTTTACACTTTTTTCAGATGGCCCTTTTGACCGGGGGGAAGTGAGACTTCATTGTAGTGCAGATTTCCTTTGCAAGCTTGCTTGGTTGGCCAAAAAGGGCGTATGCGTTTTTTCCTGAATATATTCAGGAAAAAACGCATACGCCCTTTTTGGCCAAGTGCATCATTGTGGACGTTCTGCCTCTTTTCCTATGCTTTCAATGCAATTCCAGTCTACCTCCTGAAATCGGTTTCCTGCAATTCTGCCCCGCTTTCAAGTCCTCTTGGCAGCCTTACTTTAGTCTATTTTTGGATGATAGCTGTCATTTATAACTGTGCAGGTTTGTGAATTACAGTGCCCCTGAGCTCCTTTCTTCAACTCGCTTTCTTGTGACCTGGCCGCAACACCGCAGGATGGCTTCAGGCCCTAATCTGGTTCCGGCACGGCACGCTGAGCCTTTGGTTATTTCCTCTTCCAGATGGGAAATGAGAGTTAAATTTGCCCGTCCAGACACCTCCAGCTAGTTTCTCATTGGTTCTCCCTATTCCTGTTCATCTTCCGCAGAAATTGCAAACTGGGCCAAACAGGAGGTTAAAGGCGCTGACTCTCCAAGTGGGGAGAGTGTTAGTTAAGCGTCTGGAATGTTGCACCCGAGTACCAGGGGAGGAAAACTGAGACATATTTGAACACGTCTCCCATTCACACGTTTTATCATACTCTGGGTTCCACATGCATGTTTTAGCTGAAGGAAGAATACCTTAAACCTGGAGAGTTGAGACCCGTGGAATGGGTACCATGCAATATGACTTCAAAGGGTCTTCATTTGCTCACCGAACCTCTCCAATTATATCACTGCTGCATTTATGCCCCTGTACACATGCTTGATTCTCTTTTGGAGACATAGCAATCCATAGGTTTTAAGATACTTACTAGTCAGGTACATTCTTAGGCGTTTAATATGGGGTGTTGAGTCCATTTCGTTGAGCAAGGAGTAGCTCTTGTCTATTCCATATTTGGCTTAAGGAACTTTATCTGTGCTCATTTCAATCTCTGGTTTTATGCAGCACCCCAACTCACCTTTCCCCTTAAGCAAGCATAAGTTGGTTTTCTAAATTTGAGACCCTGTTCTGTTTTGGAATTCAGTTCCTGTGTAGCCAAGTTTACATTCCGTGTATTAGTGATATCTTATGATGTTTCTTTTTCTGTGTGACTTATTTCAGTTAGAATCATCGTACCTGAATCCACTCATTATGCTGCTATGGGCCTGATGACATAGATTTCATTGCTGAGTGATACTGCATTGTACGTAAGTACCACAAGTTCTTTATCCATTTTTCACTTTCTGTGATATTGAACTTGTACGGTAAACGAGGTTCTTGTAAACAGAGGCGTCCCAAACTTTGGGGTGGCTGTGTCTTTTTTATTTTAATTTCCCTAAGCAATAGGACCATAAGTGGAAGTGCCCTAGGCTCTGTTGCTTTGTTTTTTAGATGTTTCAGGAAACACCATACACTTCTCCCGAGTGTCTGTTGGCAATTTACATCCCGCCCATCAGCATAACAAGGCTCCCAGTTCTCCATGGCCTGTCCTGCCTTTCTGGATTTTACACTTTTTTCAGATGGCCCTTTTGACCGGGGGGAAGTGAGACTTCATTGTAGTGCAGATTTCCTTTGCAAGTTTGCTTGGTTGGCCAAAAAGGGCGTATGCGTTTTTTCCTGAATATATTCAGGAAAAAACGCATACGCCCTTTTTGGCCAAGTGCATCATTGTGGACGTTCTGCCTCTTTTCCTATGCTTTCAATGCAATTCCAGTCTACCTCCTGAAATCGGTTTCCTGCAATTCTGCCCCGCTTTCAAGTCCTCTTGGCAGCCTTACTTTAGTCTATTTTTGGATGATAGCTGTCATTTATAACTGTGCAGGTTTGTGAATTACAGTGCCCCTGAGCTCCTTTCTTCAACTCGCTTTCTTGTGACCTGGCCGCAACACCGCAGGATGGCTTCAGGCCCTAATCTGGTTCCGGCATGGCACGCTGAGCCTTTGGTTATTTCCTCTTCCTGGTGGGAAATGAGAGTTAAATTTGCCCGTCCAACCACCTCCAACTAGTCTCTCATTGGTTCTCGCTATTCCTTTTCATCTTCCGCAGAAATTGCAAACTGGGCCAAACAGGAGGTTAAAGGGACTGATTCTCCAAGTCGGGAGAGTGTTAGTAAAGCGTCTGGATTGTTGCACCCGAGTACCAGGGGAGGAAAACTGAGACATATTTGAACACGTCTCCTGATCACATGGTTGATCATACTCTAGGTTCCACATGCATGTTTTAGCTGAAGGAAGAATACCTTAAACCTGGGTAGTTGAAACCCGTGGAATGGGTACCATGCAATATGACTTCAAAGGGTCTTCATTTGCTCACCGAACCTCTCCAATCCTATCACTGCTGCATTTATGCCGCTGTACACATGCTTGATTCTCTTTTGGAGACATAGCAATCCATAGGTTTTAAGATACTTACTAGTCAGGTACATTCTTAGGCGTTTAATATGCGGTGTTGAGTCCATTTCGTTGAGCAAGGAGTAGCTCTTGTCTATTCCATATTTGGCTTAAGGAACTTTATCTGTGCTCATTTCAATCTCTGGTTTTATGCAGCACCCCAACTCACCTTTCCTCTTAAGCAAGCATAAGTTGGTTTTCTAAATTTGAGACCCTGTTCTGTTCTGTATTTCAGTTCCTGTGTAGCCAAGTTTACATTCCGTGTATTAGTGATATCTTATGATGTTTCTTTTTCTGTGTGACTTATTTCAGTTAGAATCATCATACCTGAATCCACTCATTGTGCTGCTAAGAGCCTGATGACATAGATTTCATTGCTGAGTGATATTGCTTTGTAAGTAAATACCACATCTTCTTTATCCATTTTTCACTTTCTGCGATGTTGAACTTGTACTGTAAACGAGGTTCTTGTAAACAGAGGCATCCCAAACTTTGGGGTGGCTGTGTCTTTTTTATTTTAATTTCCCTAAGCTATAGGACCATAAGTGGAAGTGCCCTAGGCTCTGTTGCTTTGTTTTTTAGATGTTTCAGGAAACACCATACACTTCTCCCGAGTGTCTGTTGGCAATTTACATCCCGCCCATCAGCATAACAAGGCTCCCAGTTCTCCATGGCCTGTCCTGCCTTTCTGGATTTTACACTTTTTTCAGATGGCCCTTTTGACCGGGGGGAAGTGAGACTTCATTGTAGTGCAGATTTCCTTTGCAAGCTTGCTTGGTTGGCCAAAAAGGGCGTATGCGTTTTTTCCTGAATATATTCAGGAAAAAACGCATACGCCCTTTTTGGCCAAGTGCATCATTGTGGACGTTCTGCCTCTTTTCCTATGCTTTCAATGCAATTCCAGTCTACCTCCTGAAATCGGTTTCCTGCAATTCTGCCCCGCTTTCAAGTCCTCTTGGCAGCCTTACTTCAGTATATTTTTGGACGATAGCTGTCATTTATATCTCTGCAGGTTTGTGAATTACAGTGCCCCTGAGCTCCTTTCTTCAACTCACTTTCTTTTGAGCTGGCCGCAACACCGCAGGATGGCTTCAGGCCCTAATATTGTTCCGGCACGGCACACTGAGCCTTTGGTTATTTCCTCTTCCAGATGGGAAATGAGAGTTAAATTTGCCCGTCCAGACACCTCCAGCTAGCCTCTCATTGGTTCTCCCTATTCCTGTTCATCTTCCGCAGAAATTTCAAACTGGGCCAAACAGGAGGTTAAAGGCGCTGACTCTCCAAGTGGGGAGAGTGTTAGTAAAGCGTCTGGAATGTTGCACCCGAGTACCAGGGGAGGAAAACTGAGACATATTTGAACACGTCTCCCGTTCACACGTTTGATCATACTCTGGGTTCCACATGCATGTTTTAGCTGAAGGAAGAATACCTTAAACCTGGAGAGTTGAGACCCGTGGAATGGGTACCATGCAATATGACTTCAAAGGGTCTTCATTTGCTCACCGAACCTCTCCAATCCTATCACTGCTGCATTTATGCCCCTGTACACACGCTTGATTCTCTTTTGGAGACATAGCAATCCATAGGTTTTAAGATACTTACTAGTCAGGTACATTCTTAGGCATTTAATATGGGGTGTTGAGTCCATTTCGTTGAGCAAGGAGTAGCTCTTGTCTATTCCATATTTGGCTTAAGGAAATTTATCTGTGCTCATTTCAATCTCTGGTTTTATGCAGCACCCCAACTCACCTTTCCCCTTAAGCAAGCATAAGTTGGTTTTCTAAATTTGAGACCCTGTTCTGTTTTGGAATTCAGTTCCTGTGTAGCCAAGTTTACATTCCGTGTATTAGTGATATCTTATGATGTTTCTTTTTCTGTGTGACTTATTTCAGTTAGAATCATCGTACCTGAATCCACTCATTATGCTGCTACGGGCCTGATGACATAGATTTCATTGCTGAGTGATACTGCATTGTACGTAAGTACCACAAGTTCTTTATCCATTTTTCACTTTCTGTGATATTGAACTTGTACGGTAAACGAGGTTCTTGTAAACAGAGGCGTCCCAAACTTTGGGGTGGCTGTGTCTTTTTGAATTTAATTTCCCTAAGCTATAGGACCATAAGTGGAAGTGCCCTAGGCTCTGTTGCTTTGTTTTTTAGATGTTTCAGGAAACACCATACACTTCTCCCGAGTGTCTGTTGGCAATTTACATCCCGCCCATCAGCATAACAAGGCTCCCAGTTCTCCATGGCCTGTCCTTCCTTTCTGGATTTTACACTTTTTTCAGATGGCCCTTTTGACCGGGGGGAAGTGAGACTTCATTGTAGTGCAGATTTCCTTTGCAAGTTTGCTTGGTTGGCCAAAAAGGGCGTATGCGTTTTTTCCTGAATATATTCAGGAAAAAACGCATACGCCCTTTTTGGCCAAGTGCATCATTGTGGACGTTCTGCCTCTTTTCCTATGCTTTCAATGCAATTCCAGTCTACCTCCTGAAATCGGTTTCCTGCAATTCTGCCCCGCTTTCAAGTCCTCTTGGCAGCCTTACTTTAGTCTATTTTTGGATGATAGCTGTCATTTATAACTGTGCAGGTTTGTGAATTACAGTGCCCCTGAGCTCCTTTCTTCAACTCGCTTTCTTGTGACCTGGCCGCAACACCGCAGGATGGCTTCAGGCCCTAATCTGGTTCCGGCACGGCACGCTGAGCCTTTGGTTATTTCCTCTTCCAGATGGGAAATGAGAGTTAAATTTGCCCGTCCAGACACCTCCAGCTAGTCTCTCATTGGTTCTCCCTATTCCTGTTCATCTTCCGCAGAAATTGCAAACTGGGCCAAACAGGAGGTTAAAGGCGCTGACTCTCCAAGTGGGGAGAGTGTTAGTTAAGCGTCTGGAATGTTGCACCCGAGTAACAGGGGAGGAAAACTGAGACATATTTGAACACGTCTCCCGTTCACACGGTTGATCATACTCTGGGTTCCACATGCATGTTTTAGCTGAAGGAAGAATACCTTAAACCTGGAGAGTTGAGACCCGTGGAATGGGTACCATGCAATATGACTTCAAAGGGTCTTCATTTGCTCACCGAACCTCTCCAATTATATCACTGCTGCATTTATGCCCCTGTACACATGCTTGATTCTCTTTTGGAGACATAGCAATCCATAGGTTTTAAGATACTTACTAGTCAGGTACATTCTTAGACGTTTAATATGGGGTGTTGAGTCCATTTCGTTGAGCAAGGAGTAGCTCTTGTCTATTCCATATTTGGCTTAAGGAACTTTATCTGTGCTCATTTCAATCTCTGGTTTTATGCAGCACCCCAACTCACCTTTCCCCTTAAGCAAGCATAAGTTGGTTTTCTAAATTTGAGACCCTGTTCTGTTTTGGAATTCAGTTCCTGTGTAGCCAAGTTTACATTCCGTGTATTAGTGATATCTTATGATGTTTCTTTTTCTGTGTGACTTATTTCAGTTAGAATTATCGTACCTGAATCCACTCATTATGCTGCTACGGGCCTGATGACATAGATTTCATTGCTGAGTGATACTGCATTGTACGTAAGTACCACAAGTTCTTTATCCATTTTTCACTTTCTGTGATATTGAACTTGTACGGTAAACGAGGTTCTTGTAAACAGAGGCGTCCCAAACTTTGGGGTGGCTGTGTCTTTTTGATTTTAATTTCCCTAAGCTATAGGACCATAAGTGGAAGTGCCCTAGGCTCTGTTGCTTTGTTTTTTAGATGTTTCAGGAAACACCATACACTTCTCCCGAGTGTCTGTTGGCAATTTACATCCCGCCCATCAGCATAACAAGGCTCCCAGTTCTCCATGGCCTGTCCTGCCTTTCTGGATTTTACACTTTTTTCAGATGGCCCTTTTGACCGGGGGGAAGTGAGACTTCATTGTAGTGCAGATTTCCTTTGCAAGCTTGCTTGGTTGGCCAAAAAGGGCGTATGCGTTTTTTCCTGAATATATTCAGGAAAAAACGCATACGCCCTTTTTGGCCAAGTGCATCATTGTGGACGTTCTGCCTCTTTTCCTATGCTTTCAATGCAATTCCAGTCTACCTCCTGAAATCGGTTTCCTGCAATTCTGCCCCGCTTTCAAGTCCTCTTGGCAGCCTTACTTCAGTCTATTTTTGGACGATAGCTGTCATTTATAACTCTGCAGGTTTGTGAATTACAGTGCCCCTGAGCTCCTTTCTTCAACTCACTTTCTTTTAACCTGGCCGCAACACCGCAGGATGGCTTCAGGCCCTAATCTGGTTCCGGCACGGCACGCTGAGCCTTTGGTTTCCTCTTCCAGATGGGAAATGAGAGTTAAATTTGCCCGTCCAGACACCTCCAGCTAGCCTCTCATTGGTTCTCCCTATTCCTGTTCATCTTCCGCAGAAATTTCAAACTGGGCCAAACAGGAGGTTAAAGGCGCTGACTCTCCAAGTGGGGAGAGTGTTAGTAAAGCGTCTGGAATGTTGCACCCAAGTACCAGGGGAGGAAAACTGAGACATATTTGAACACGTCTCCCGCTCACACGTTTGATCATACTCTGGGTTCCACATGCATGTTTTAGCTGAAGGAAGAATACCTTAAACCTGGGTAGTTGAAACCCGTGGAATGGGTACCATGCAATATGACTTCAAAGGGTCTTCATTTGCTCACCGAACCTCTCCAATCCTATCACTGCTGCGTTTATACCCCTGTACACATGCTTGATTCTCTTTCGGAGACATAGCAATCCATAGGTTTTAAGATACTTACTAGTCAGGTACATTCTTAGGCGTTTAATATGCGGTGTTGTGTCCATTTCGTTGAGCAAGGAGTAGCTCTTGTCTATTCCATATTTGGCTGAAGGAACTTTATTTGTGCTCATTTCAATCTCTGGTTTTATGCAGCACCCCAACTCACCTTTCCTCTTAAGCAAGCATAAGTTGGTTTTCTAAATTTGAGACCCTGTTCTGTTCTGTAATTCAGTTCCTGTGTAGCCAAGTTTACATTCCGTGTATTAGTGATATCTTATGATGTTTCTTTTTCTGTGTGACTTATTTCAGTTAGAATCATCATACCTGAATCCACTCATTGTGCTGCTAAGAGCCTGATGACATAGATTTCATTGCTGAGTGATATTGCTTTGTAAGGAAATACCACATCTTCTTTATCCATTTTTCACTTTCTGCGATGTTGATCTTGTACTGTAAACGAGGTTCTTGTAAACAGAGGCGTCCCAAACTTTGGGGTGGCTGTGTCTTTTTTATTTTAATTTCCCTAAGCTATAGGACCATAAGTGGAAGTGCCCTAGGCTCTGTTGCTTTGTTTTTTAGATGTTTCAGGAAACACCATACACTTCTCCCGAGTGTCTGTTGGCAATTTCCATCCCGCCCATCAGCATAACAAGGCTCCCAGTTCTCCATGGCCTGTCCTGCCTTTCTGGATTTTACACTTTTTTCATATGGCCCTTTTGACCAGGGGGAAGTGAGACTTCATTGTAGTGCAGATTTCCTTTGCAAGCTTGCTTGGTTGGCCAAAAAGGGCGTATGCGTTTTTTCCTGAATATATTCAGGAAAAAACGCATACGCCCTTTTTGGCCAAGTGCATCATTGTGGACGTTCTGCCTCTTTTCCTATGCTTTCAATGCAATTCCAGTCTACCTCCTGAAATCGGTTTCCTGCAATTCTGCCCCGCTTTCAAGTCCTCTTGGCAGCCTTACTTCAGTATATTTTTGGACGATACCTGTCATTTATAACTCTGCAGGTTTGTGAATTACAGTGCCCCTGAGCTCCTTTCTTCAACTCACTTTCTTTTGAGCTGGCCGCAACACCGCAGGATGGCTTCAGGCCCTAATCTGGTTCCGGCACGGCACGCTGAGCCTTTGGTTATTTCCTCTTCCAGATGGGAAATGAGAGTTAAATTTGCCCGTCCAGACACCTCCAGCTAGTCTCTCATTGGTTCTCGCTATTCCTGTTCATCTTCCGCAGAAATTGCAAACTGGGCCAAACAGGAGGTTAAAGGCGCTGACTCTCCAAGTGGGGAGAGTGTTAGTAAAGCGTCTGGAATGTTGCACCCGAGTACCAGGGGAGGAAAACTGAGACATATTTGAACACGTCTCCCGTTCACACGGTTGATCATACTCTGGGTTCCACATGCATGTTTTAGCTGAAGGAAGAATACCTTAAACCTGGAGAGTTGAGACCCGTGGAATGGGTACAATGCAATATGACTTCAAAGGGTCTTCATTTGCTCACCGAACCTCTCCAATCCTATCACTGCTGCATTTATGCCCCTGTACACATGCTTTATTCTCTTTTGGAGACATAGCAATCCATAGGTTTTAAGATACTTACTAGTCAGGTACATTCTTAGGCGTTTAATATGGGGTGTTGAGTCCATTTCGTTGAGCAAGGAGTAGCTCTTGTCTATTCCATATTTGGCTTAAGGAACTTTATCTGTGCTCATTTCAATCTCTGGTTTTATGCAGCACCCCAACTCACCTTTCCCCTTAAGCAAGCATAAGTTGGTTTTCTAAATTTGAGACCCTGTTCTGTTTTGGAATTCAGTTCCTGTGTAGCCAAGTTTACATTCCGTGTATTACTGATATCTTATGATGTTTCTTTTTCTGTGTGACTTATTTCAGTTAGAATCATCGTACCTGAATCCACTCATTATGCTGCTACGGGCCTGATGACACAGATTTCATTGCTGAGTGATACTGCATTGTACGTAAGTACCACAAGTTCTTTATCCATTTTTCACTTTCTGTGATATTGAACTTGTACGGTAAACGAGGTTCTTGTAAACAGAGGCGTCCCAAACTTTGGGGTGGCTGTGTCTTTTTGATTTTAATTTCCCTAAGCTATAGGACCATAAGTGGAAGTGCCCTAGGCTCTGTTGCTTTGTTTTTTAGATGTTTCAGGAAACACCATACACTTCTCCCGAGTGTCTGTTGGCAATTTTCATCCCGCCCATCAGCATAACAAGGCTCCCAGTTCTCCATGGCCTGTCCTGCCTTTCTGGATTTTACACTTTTTTCAGATGGCCCTTTTGACCGGGGGGAAGTGAGACTTCATTGTAGTGCAGATTTCCTTTGCAAGCTTGCTTGGTTGGCCAAAAAGGGCGTATGCGTTTTTTCCTGAATATATTCAGGAAAAAACGCATATGCCCTTTTTGGCCAAGTGCATCATTGTGGACGTTCTGCCTCTTTTCCTATGCTTTCAATGCAATTCCAGTCTACCTCCTGAAATCGGTTTCCTGCAATTCTGCCCCGCTTTCAAGTCCTCTTGGCAGCCTTACTTTAGTCTATTTTTGGATGATAGCTGTCATTTATAACTGTGCAGGTTTGTGAATTACAGTGCCCCTGAGCTCCTTTCTTCAACTCGCTTTCTTGTGACCTGGCCGCAACACCGCAGGATGGCTTCAGGCCCTAATCTGGTTCCGGCACGGCACGCTGAGCCTTTGGTTATTTCCTCTTCCTGGTGGGAAATGAGAGTTAAATTTGCCCGTCCAGCCACCTCCAGCTAGTCTCTCATTGGTTCTCGCTATTCCTTTTCATCTTCCGCAGAAATTGCAAACTGGGCCAAACAGGAGGTTAAAGGGACTGATTCTCCAAGTCGGGAGAGTGTTAGTAAAGCGTCTGGAATGTTGCACCCGAGTACCAGGGGAGGAAAACTGAGACATATTTGAACACGTCTCCCGATCACATGGTTGATCATACTCTAGGTTCCACATGCATGTTTTAGCTGAAGGAAGAATACCTTAAACCTGGGTAGTTGAAACCCGTGGAATGGGTACCATGCAATATGACTTCAAAGGGTCTTCATTTGCTCACCGAACCTCTCCAATCCTATCACTGCTGCGTTTATGCCCCTGTACACATGCTTGATTCTCTTTCGGAGACATAGCAATCCATAGGTTTTAAGATACTTACTAGTCAGGTACATTCTTAGGCGTTTAATATGCGGTGTTGAGTCCATTTCGTTGAGCAAGGAGTAGCTCTTGTCTATTCCATATTTGGCTGAAGGAACTTTATCTGTGCTCATTTCAATCTCTGGTTTTATGCAGCACCCCAACTCACCTTTCCTCTTAAGCAAGCATAAGTTGGTTTTCTAAATTTGAGACCCTGTTCTGTTCTGTAATTCAGTTCCTGTGTAGCCAAGTTTACATTCCGTGTATTACTGGTATCTTATGATGTTTCTTTTTCTGTGTGACTTATTTCAGTTAGAATCATCGTACCT
The DNA here is from genome assembly GCF_964374135.1 of Grampus griseus. Classification (NCBI taxonomy): domain Eukaryota; kingdom Metazoa; phylum Chordata; class Mammalia; order Artiodactyla; family Delphinidae; genus Grampus; species Grampus griseus. Next base: position 121,280 of record NW_028133074.1, read on the forward strand.
GAATCCACTCATTATGCTGCTACGGGCCTGATGACATAGATTTCATTGCTGAGTGATACTGCATTGTACGTAAGTACCACAAGTTCTTTATCCATTTTTCACTTTCTGTGATATTGAACTTGTACGGTAAACGAGGTTCTTGTAAACAGAGGCGTCCCAAACTTTGGGGTGGCTGTGTCTTTTTTATTTTAATTTCCCTATGCTATAGGACCATAAGTGGAAGTGCCCTAGGCTCTGTTGCTTTGTTTTTTAGATGTTTCAGGAAACACCATACACTTCTCCCGAGTGTCTGTTGGCAATTTACATCCCGCCCATCAGCATAACAAGGCTCCCAGTTCTCCATGGCCTGTCCTGCCTTTCTGGATTTTACACTTTTTTCAGATGGCCCTTTTGACCGGGGGGAAGTGAGACTTCATTGTAGTGCAGATTTCCTTTGCAAGTTTGCTTGGTTGGCCAAAAAGGGCGTATGCGTTTTTTCCTGAATATATTCAGGAAAAAACGCATACGCCCTTTTTGGCCAAGTGCATCATTGTGGACGTTCTGCCTCTTTTCCTATGCTTTCAATGCAACTCCAGTCTACCTCCTGAAATCGGTTTCCTGCAATTCTGCCCCGCTTTCAAGTCCTCTTGGCAGCCTTACTTTAGTCTATTTTTGGATGATAGCTGTCATTTATAACTGTGCAGGTTTGTGAATTACAGTGCCCCTGAGCTCCTTTCTTCAACTCGCTTTCTTGTGACCTGGCCGCAACACCGCAGGATGGCTTCAGGCCCTAATCTGGTTCCGGCACGGCACGCTGAGCCTTTGGTTATTTCCTCTTCCTGGTGGGAAATGAGAGTTAAATTTGCCCGTCCAGCCACCTCCAGCTAGTCTCTCATTGGTTCTCGCTATTCCTTTTCATCTTCCGCAGAAATTGCAAACTGGGCCAAACAGGAGGTTAAAGGGACTGATTCTCCAAGTCGGGAGAGTGTTAGTAAAGCGTCTGGAATGTTGCACCCGAGTACCAGGGGAGGAAAACTGAGACATATTTGAACACGTCTCCCGATCACATGGTTGATCATACTCTAGGTTCCACATGCATGTTTTAGCTGAAGGAAGAATACCTTAAACCTGGGTAGTTGAAACCCGTGGAATGGGTACCATGCAATATGACTTCAAAGGGTCTTCATTTGCTCACCGAACCTCTCCAATCCTATCACTGCTGCGTTTATGCCCCTGTACACATGCTTGATTCTCTTTCGGAGACATAGCAATCCATAAGTTTTAAGATACTTACTAGTCAGGTACATTCTTAGGCGTTTAATATGCGGTGTTGAGTCCATTTCGTTGAGCAAGGAGTAGCTCTTGTCTATTCCATATTTGGCTTAAGGAACTTTATCTGTGCTCATTTCAATCTCTGGTTTTATGCAGCACCCCAACTCACCTTTCCTGTTAAGCAAGCATAAGTTGGTTTTCTAAATTTGAGACCCTGTTCTGTTCTGTAATTCAGTTCCTGTGTAGCCAAGTTTACATTCCGTGTATTAGTGATATCTTATGATGTTTCTTTTTCTGTGTGACTTATTTCAGTTAGAATCATCATACCTGAATCCACTCATTGTGCTGCTAAGAGCCTGATGACATAGATTTCATTGCTGAGTGATATTGCTTTGTAAGTAAATACCACATCTTCTTTATCCATTTTTCACTTTCTGCGATGTTGAACTTGTACTGTAAACGAGGTTCCTGTAAACAGAGGCGTCCCAAACTTTGGGGTGGCTGTGTCTTTTTGATTTTAATTTCCCTAAGCTATAGGACCATAAGTGGAAGTGCCCTAGGCTCTGTTGCTTTGTTTTTTAGATGTTTCAGGAAACACCATACACTTCTCCCGAGTGTCTGTTGGCAATTTCCATCCCGCCCATCAGCATAACAAGGCTCCCAGTTCTCCATGGCCTGTCCTGCCTTTCTGGATTTTACACTTTTTTCAGATGGCCCTTTTGACCGGGGGGAAGTGAGACTTCATTGTAGTGCAGATTTCCTTTGCAAGTTTGCTTGGTTGGCCAAAAAAAAGGGCGTATGCGTTTTTTCCTGAATATATTCAGGAAAAAACGCATACGCCCTTTTTGGCCAAGTGCATCATTGTGGACGTTCTGCCTCTTTTCCTATGCTTTCAATGCAATTGCAGTCTACCTCCTGAAATCGGTTTCCTGCAATTCTGCCCCGCTTTCAAGTCCTCTTGGCAGCCTTACTTCAGTCTATTTTTGGACGATAGCTGTCATTTATAACTCTGCAGGTTTGTGAATTACAGTGCCCCTGAGCTCCTTTCTTCAACTCGCTTTCTTTTGAGCTGGCCGCAACACCGCAGGATGGCTTCAGGCCCTAATCTGGTTCCGGCACGGCACGCTGAGCCTTTGGTTATTTCCTCTTCCTGGTGGGAAATGAGAGTTAAATTTGCCCATCCAGACACCTCCAGCTAGTCTCTCATTGGTTCTCCCTATTCCTGTTCATCTTACGCAGAAATTGCAAACTGGGCCAAACAGGAGGTTAAAGGCGCTGACTCTCCAAGTGGGGAGAGTGTTAGTAAAGCGTCTGGAATGTTGCACCCGAGTACCAGGGGAGGAAAACTGAGACATATTTGAACACGTCTCCCGTTCACACGGTTGATCATACTCTGGGTTCCACATGCATGTTTTAGCTGAAGGAAGAATACCTTAAACCTGGAGAGTTGAGACCCGTGGAATGGGTACCATGCAATATGACTTCAAAGGGTCTTCATTTGCTCACCGAACCTCTCCAATCCTATCACTGCTGCATTTATGCCCCTGTACACATGCTTGATTCTCTTTTGGAGACATAGCAATCCATAGGTTTTAAGATACTTACTAGTCAGGTACATTCTTAGGCGTTTAATATGGGGTGTTGAGTCCATTTCGTTGAGCAAGGAGTAGCTCTTGTCTATTCCATATTTGGCTTAAGGAACTTTATCTGTGCTCATTTCAATCTCTGGTTTTATGCAGCACCCCAACTCACCTTTCCCCTTAAGCAAGCATAAGTTGGTTTTCTAAATTTGAGACCCTGTTCTGTTTTGGAATTCAGTTCCTGTGTAGCCAAGTTTACATTCCGTGTATTACTGATATCTTATGATGTTTCTTTTTCTGTGTGACTTAGTTCAGTTAGAATCATCGTACCTGAATCCACTCATTATGCTGCTACGGGCCTGATGACACAGATTTCATTGCTGAGTGATACTGCATTGTACGTAAGTACCACAAGTTCTTTATCCATTTTTCACTTTCTGTGATATTGAACTTGTACGGTAAACGAGGTTCTTGTAAACAGAGGCGTCCCAAACTTTGGGGTGGCTGTGTCTTTTTGATTTTAATTTCCCTAAGCTATAGGACCATAAGTGGAAGTGCCCTAGGCTCTGTTGCTTTGTTTTTTAGATGTTTCAGGAAACACCATACACTTCTCCCGAGTGTCTGTTGGCAATTTTCATCCCGCCCATCAGCATAACAAGGCTCCCAGTTCTCCATGGCCTGTCCTGCCTTTCTGGATTTTACACTTTTTTCAGATGGCCCTTTTGACCGGGGGGAAGTGAGACTTCATTGTAGTGCAGATTTCCTTTGCAAGCTTGCTTGGTTGGCCAAAAAGGGCGTATGCGTTTTTTCCTGAATATATTCAGGAAAAAACGCATACGCCCTTTTTGGCCAAGTGCATCATTGTGGACGTTCTGCCTCTTTTCCTATGCTTTCAATGCAATTCCAGTCTACCTCCTGAAATCGGTTTCCTGCAATTCTGCCCCGCTTTCAAGTCCTCTTGGCAGCCTTACTTTAGTCTATTTTTGGATGATAGCTGTCATTTATAACTGTGCAGGTTTGTGAATTACAGTGCCCCTGAGCTCCTTTCTTCAACTCGCTTTCTTGTGACCTGGCCGCAACACCGCAGGATGGCTTCAGGCCCTAATCTGGTTCCGGCACGGCACGCTGAGCCTTTGGTTATTTCCTCTTCCTGGTGGGAAATGAGAGTTAAATTTGCCCGTCCAGCCACCTCCAGCTAGTCTCTCATTGGTTCTCGCTATTCCTTTTCATCTTCCGCAGAAATTGCAAACTGGGCCAAACAGGAGGTTAAAGGGACTGATTCTCCAAGTCGGGAGAGTGTTAGTAAAGCGTCTGGAATGTTGCACCCGAGTACCAGGGGAGGAAAACTGAGACATATTTGAACACGTCTCCCGATCACATGGTTGATCATACTCTAGGTTCCACATGCATGTTTTAGCTGAAGGAAGAATACCTTAAACCTGGGTAGTTGAAACCCGTGGAATGGGTACCATGCAATATGACTTCAAAGGGTCTTCATTTGCTCACCGAACCTCTCCAATCCTATCACTGCTGCGTTTATGCCCCTGTACACATGCTTGATTCTCTTTCGGAGACATAGCAATCCATAGGTTTTAAGATACTTACTAGTCAGGTACATTCTTAGGCGTTTAATATGCGGTGTTGAGTCCATTTCGTTGAGCAAGGAGTAGCTCTTGTCTATTCCATATTTGGCTGAAGGAACTTTATCTGTGCTCATTTCAATCTCTGGTTTTATGCAGCACCCCAACTCACCTTTCCTCTTAAGCAAGCATAAGTTGGTTTTCTAAATTTGAGACCCTGTTCTGTTCTGTAATTCAGTTCCTGTGTAGCCAAGTTTACATTCCGTGTATTACTGGTATCTTATGATGTTTCTTTTTCTGTGTGACTTATTTCAGTTAGAATCATCGTACCTGAATCCACTCATTATGCTGCTACGGGCCTGATGACATAGATTTCATTGCTGAGTGATATTGCTTTGTAAGGAAATACCACATCTTCTTTATCCATTTTTCACTTTCTGCGATGTTGATCTTGTACTGTAAACGAGGTTCTTGTAAACAGAGGCGTCCCAAACTTTGGGGTGGCTGTGTCTTTTTTATTTTAATTTCCCTAAGCTATAGGACCATAAGTGGAAGTGCCCTAGGCTCTGTTGCTTTGTTTTTTAGATGTTTCAGGAAACACCATACACTTCTCCCGAGTGTCTGTTGGCAATTTACATCCCGCCCATCAGCATAACAAGGCTCCCAGTTCTCCATGGCCTGTCCTGCCTTTCTGGATTTTACACTTTTTTCAGATGGCCCTTTTGACCGGGGGGAAGTGAGACTTCATTGTAGTGCAGATTTCCTTTGCAAGTTTGCTTGATTGGCCAAAAAAATGTGCGTATGCGTTTTTTCCTGAATATATTCAGGAAAAAACGCATACGCCCTTTTTGGCCAAGTGCATCATTGTGGACGTTCTGCCTCTTTTCCTATGCTTTCAATGCAATTGCAGTCTACCTCATGAAATCGGTTTCCTGCAATTCTGCCCCGCTTTCAAGTCCTCTTGGCAGCCTTACTTCAGTCTATTTTTGGACGATAGCTGTCATTTATAACTCTGCAGGTTTGTGAATTACAGTGCCCCTGAGCTCCTTTCTTCAACTCGCTTTCTTTTGAGCTGGCCGCAACACCGCAGGATGGCTTCAGGCCCTAATCTGGTTCCGGCACGGCACGCTGAGCCTTTGGTTATTTCCTCTTCCTGGTGGGAAATGAGAGTTAAATTTGCCCGTCCAGACACCTCCAGCTAGTCTCTCATTGGTTCTCCCTATTCCTGTTCATCTTCCGCAGAAATTGCAAACTGGGCCAAACAGGAGGTTAAAGGCGCTGACTCTCCAAGGGGGAGAGTGTTAGTAAAGCGTCTGGAATGTTGCACCCAAGTACCAGGGGAGGAAAACTAAGACATAGTTGAACACGTCTCCCGTTCACACGGTTGATCATACTCTGGGTTCCACATGCATGTTTTAGTTGAAGGAAGAATACATTAAACCTGGAGAGTTGAGACCCGTGGAATGGGTACCATGCAATATGACTTCAAAGGGTCTTCATTTGCTCACCGAACCTCTCTAATCCTATCACTGCTGCATTTATGCCCCTGTACACATGCTTGATTCTCTTTTGGAGACATAGCAATCCATAGGTTTTAAGATACTTACTAGTCAGGTACATTCTTAGGCGTTTAATATGGGGTGTTGAGTCCATTTCATTGAGCAAGGAGTAGCTCTTGTCTATTCCATATTTGGCTTAAGGAACTTTATCTGTGCTCATTTCAATCTCTGGTTTTATGCAGCACCCCAACTCACCTTTCCCCTTAAGCAAGCATAAGTTGGTTTTCTAAATTTGAGACCCTGTTCTGTTCTGTAATTCAGTTCCTGTGTAGCCAAGTTTACATTCCGTGTATTAGTGATATCTTATGATGTTTCTTTTTCTGTGTGACTTATTTCAGTTAGAATCATCATACCTGAATCCACTCATTGTGCTGCTAAGAGCCTGATGACATAGATTTCATTGCTGAGTGATATTGCTTTGTAAGTAAATACCACATCTTCTTTATCCATTTTTCACTTTCTGCGATGTTGAACTTGTACTGTAAATGAGGTTCTTGTAAACAGAGGCGTCCCAAACTTTGGGGTGGCTGTGTCTTTTTTATTTTAATTTCCCTAAGCTATAGGACCATAAGTGGAAGTGCCCTAGGGTCTGTTGCTTTGTTTTTTAGATGTTTCAGGAAACACCATACACTTCTCCCGAGTGTCTGTTGGCAATTTACATCCCGCCCATCAGCATAACAAGGCTCCCAGTTCTCCATGGCCTGTCCTGCCTTTCTGGATTTTACACTTTTTTCAGATGGCCCTTTTGACCGGGGGGAAGTGAGACTTCATTGTAGTGCAGATTTCCTTTGCAAGCTTGCTTGGTTGGCCAAAAAGAGCGTATGCGTTTTTTCCTGAATATATTCAGGAAAAAACGCATATGCCCTTTTTGGCCAAGTGCATCATTGTGGACGTTCTGCCTCTTTTCCTATGCTTTCAATGCAATTCCAGTCTACCTCCTGAAATCGGTTTCCTGCAATTCTGCCCCGCTTTCAAGTCCTCTTGGCAGCCTTACTTCAGTATATTTTTGGACGATAGCTGTCATTTATAACTGTGCAGGTTTGTGAATTACAGTGCCCCTGAGCTCCTTTCTTCAACTCGCTTTCTTGTGACCTGGCCGCAACACCGCAGGATGGCTTCAGGCCCTAATCTGGTTCCGGCACGGCACGCTGAGCCTTTGGTTATTTCCTCTTCCTGGTGGGAAATGAGAGTTAAATTTGCCCGTCCAGCCACCTCCAGCTAGTCTCTCATTGGTTCTCGCTATTCCTTTTCATCTTCCGCAGAAATTGCAAACTGGGCCAAACAGGAGGTTAAAGGGACTGACTCTCCAAGTCGGGAGAGTGTTAGTAAAGCGTCTGGAATGTTGCACCCGAGTACCAGGGGAGGAAAACTGAGACATATTTGAACACGTCTCCCGATCACATGGTTGATCATACTCTAGGTTCCACATGCATGTTTTAGCTGAAGGAAGAATACCTTAAACCTGGGTAGTTGAAACCCGTGGAATGGGTACCATGCAATATGACTTCAAAGGGTCTTCATTTGCTCACCGAACCTCTCCAATCCTATCACTGCTGCGTTTATGCCCCTGTACACATGCTTGATTCTCTTTCGGAGACATAGCAATCCATAAGTTTTAAGATACTTACTAGTCAGGTACATTCTTAGGCGTTTAATATGCGGTGTTGAGTCCATTTCGTTGAGCAAGGAGTAGCTCTTGTCTATTCCATATTTGGCTTAAGGAACTTTATCTGTGCTCATTTCAATCTCTGGTTTTATGCAGCACCCCAACTCACCTTTCCTGTTAAGCAAGCATAAGTTGGTTTTCTAAATTTGAGACCCTGTTCTGTTCTGTAATTCAGTTCCTGTGTAGCCAAGTTTACATTCCGTGTATTAGTGATATCTTATGATGTTTCTTTTTCTGTGTGACTTATTTCAGTTAGAATCATCATACCTGAATCCACTCATTGTGCTGCTAAGAGCCTGATGACATAGATTTCATTGCTGAGTGATATTGCTTTGTAAGTAAATACCACATCTTCTTTATCCATTTTTCACTTTCTGCGATGTTGAACTTGTACTGTAAACGAGGTTCCTGTAAACAGAGGCGTCCCAAACTTTGGGGTGGCTGTGTCTTTTTGATTTTAATTTCCCTAAGCTATAGGACCATAAGTGGAAGTGCCCTAGGCTCTGTTGCTTTGTTTTTTAGATGTTTCAGGAAACACCATACACTTCTCCCGAGTGTCTGTTGGCAATTTCCATCCCGCCCATCAGCATAACAAGGCTCCCAGTTCTCCATGGCCTGTCCTGCCTTTCTGGATTTTACACTTTTTTCAGATGGCCCTTTTGACCGGGGGGAAGTGAGACTTCATTGTAGTGCAGATTTCCTTTGCAAGTTTGCTTGGTTGGCCAAAAAAAAGGGCGTATGCGTTTTTTCCTGAATATATTCAGGAAAAAACGCATACGCCCTTTTTGGCCAAGTGCATCATTGTGGACGTTCTGCCTCTTTTCCTATGCTTTCAATGCAATTGCAGTCTACCTCATGAAATCGGTTTCCTGCAATTCTGCCCCGCTTTCAAGTCCTCTTGGCAGCCTTACTTCAGTCTATTTTTGGACGATAGCTGTCATTTATAACTCTGCAGGTTTGTGAATTACAGTGCCCCTGAGCTCCTTTCTTCAACTCGCTTTCTTTTGAGCTGGCCGCAACACCGCAGGATGGCTTCAGGCCCTAATCTGGTTCCGGCACGGCACGCTGAGCCTTTGGTTATTTCCTCTTCCTGGTGGGAAATGAGAGTTAAATTTGCCCGTCCAGACACCTCCAGCTAGTCTCTCATTGGTTCTCCCTATTCCTGTTCATCTTCCGCAGAAATTGCAAACTGGGCCAAACAGGAGGTTAAAGGCGCTGACTCTCCAAGGGGGAGAGTGTTAGTAAAGCGTCTGGAATGTTGCACCCAAGTACCAGGGGAGGAAAACTAAGACATAGTTGAACACGTCTCCCGTTCACACGGTTGATCATACTCTGGATTCCACATGCATGTTTTAGTTGAAGGAAGAATACATTAAACCTGGAGAGTTGAGACCCGTGGAATGGGTACCATGCAATATGACTTCAAAGGGTCTTCATTTGCTCACCGAACCTCTCTAATCCTATCACTGCTGCATTTATGCCCCTGTACACATGCTTGATTCTCTTTTGGAGACATAGCAATCCATAGGTTTTAAGATACTTACTAGTCAGGTACATTCTTAGGCGTTTAATATGGGGTGTTGAGTCCATTTAATTGAGCAAGGAGTAGCTCTTGTCTATTCCATATTTGGCTTAAGGAACTTTATCTGTGCTCATTTCAATCTCTGGTTTTATGCAGCACCCCAACTCACCTTTCCCCTTAAGCAAGCATAAGTTGGTTTTCTAAATTTGAGACCCTGTTCTGTTCTGTAATTCAGTTCCTGTGTAGCCAAGTTTACATTCCGTGTATTAGTGATATCTTATGATGTTTCTTTTTCTGTGTGACTTATTTCAGTTAGAATCATCATACCTGAATCCACTCATTGTGCTGCTAAGAGCCTGATGACATAGATTTCATTGCTGAGTGATATTGCTTTGTAAGTAAATACCACATCTTCTTTATCCATTTTTCACTTTCTGCGATGTTGAACTTGTACTGTAAATGAGGTTCTTGTAAACAGAGGCGTCCCAAACTTTGGGGTGGCTGTGTCTTTTTTATTTTAATTTCCCTAAGCTATAGGACCATAAGTGGAAGTGCCCTAGGCTCTGTTGCTTTGTTTTTTAGATGTTTCAGGAAACACCATACACTTCTCCCGAGTGTCTGTTGGCAATTTACATCCCGCCCATCAGCATAACAAGGCTCCCAGTTCTCCATGGCCTGTCCTGCCTTTCTGGATTTTACACTTTTTTCAGATGGCCCTTTTGACCGGGGGGAAGTGAGACTTCATTGTAGTGCAGATTTCCTTTGCAAGCTTGCTTGGTTGGCCAAAAAGAGCGTATGCGTTTTTTCCTGAATATATTCAGGAAAAAACGCATATGCCCTTTTTGGCCAAGTGCATCATTGTGGACGTTCTGCCTCTTTTCCTATGCTTTCAATGCAATTCCAGTCTACCTCCTGAAATCGGTTTCCTGCAATTCTGCCCCGCTTTCAAGTCCTCTTGGCAGCCTTACTTCAGTATATTTTTGGACGATAGCTGTCATTTATAACTCTGCAGGTTTGTGAATTACAGTGCCCCTGAGCTCCTTTCTTCAACTCACTTTCTTTTGAGCTGGCCGCAACACCGCAGGATGGCTTCAGGCCCTAATCTGGTTTCGGCATGGAACGCTGAGCCTTTGGTTATTTCCTCTTCCTGGTGGGAAATGAGAGTTAAATTTGCCCGTCCAACCACCTCCAGCTAGTCTCTCATTGGTTCTCGCTATTCCTTTTCATCTTCCGCAGAAATTGCAAACTGGGCCAAACAGGAGGTTAAAGGGACTGATTCTCCAAGTCGGGAGAGTGTTAGTAAAGCGTCTGGAATGTTGCACCCGAGTACCATGGGAGGAAAACTGAGACATATTTGAACACGTCTCCCGATCACATGGTTGATCATACTCTAGGTTCCACATGCATGTTTTAGCTGAAGGAAGAATACCTTAAACCTGGGTAGTTGAAACCCGTGGAATGGGTACCATGCAATATGACTTCAAAGGGTCTTCATTTGCTCACCGAACCTCTCCAATCCTATCACTGCTGCATTTATGCCCCTGTACACATGCTTGATTCTCTTTTGGAGACATAGCAATCCATAGGTTTTAAGATACTTACTAGTCAGGTACATTCTTAGGCGTTTAATATGCGGTGTTGAGTCCATTTCGTTGAGCAAGGAGTAGCTCTTGTCTATTCCATATTTGGCTTAAGGAACTTTATCTGTGCTCATTTCAATCTCTGGTTTTATGCAGCACCCCAACTCACCTTTCCTCTTAAGCAAGCATAAGTTGGTTTTCTAAATTTGAGACCCTGTTCTGTTCTGTATTTCAGTTCCTGTGTAGCCAAGTTTACATTCCGTGTATTAGTGATATCTTATGATGTTTCTTTTTCTGTGTGACTTATTTCAGTTAGAATCATCATACCTGAATCCACTCATTGTGCTGCTAAGAGCCTGATGACATAGATTTCATTGCTGAGTGATATTGCTTTGTATGTAAATACCACATCTTCTTTATCTATTTTTCACTTTCTGTGATGTTCAACTTGTACTGTAAACGAGGTTCTTGTAAACAGAGGCATCCCAAACTTTGGGGTGGCTGTGTCTTTTTTATTTTAATTTCCCTAAGCTATAGGACCATAAGTGGAAGTGCCCTAGGCTCTGTTGCTTTGTTTTTTAGATGTTTCAGGAAACACCATACACTTCTCCCGAGTGTCTGTTGGCAATTTACATCCCGCCCATCAGCATAACAAGGCTCCCAGTTCTCCATGGCCTGTCCTGCCTTTCTGGATTTTACACTTTTTTCAGATGGCCCTTTTGACCGGGGGGAAGTGAGACTTCATTGTAGTGCAGATTTCCTTTGCAAGCTTGCTTGGTTGGCCAAAAAGGGCGTATGCGTTTTTTCCTGAATATATTCAGGATAAAACGCATACGCCCTTTTTGGCCAAGTGCATCATTGTGGACGTTCTGCCTCTTTTCCTATGCTTTCAATGCAATTCCAGTCTACCTCCTGAAATCGGTTTCCTGCAATTCTGCCCCGCTTTCAAGTCCTCTTGGCAGCCTTACTTTAGTCTATTTTTGGATGATAGCTGTCATTTATAACTGTGCAGGTTTGTGAATTACAGTGCCCCTGAGCTCCTTTCTTCAACTCGCTTCCTTGTGAGCTGGCCGCAACACCGCAGGATGGCTTCAGGCCCTAATCTGGTTCCGGCACGGCACGCTGAGCCTTTGGTTATTTCCTCTTCCTGGTGGGAAATGAGAGTTAAATTTGCCCGTCCAGACACCTCCAGCTAGTCTCTCATTGGTTCTCGCTATTCCTTTTCATCTTCCGCAGAAATTGCAAACTGGGCCAAACAGGAGGTTAAAGGGACTGATTCTCCAAGTCGGGAGAGTGTTAGTAAAGCGTCTGGAATGTTGCACCCGAGTACCAGGGGAGGAAAACTGAGACATATTTGAACACGTCTCCCGATCACATGGTTGATCATACTCTAGGTTCCACATGCATGTTTTAGCTGAAGGAAGAATACCTTAAACCTTGGTAGTTGAAACCCGTGGAATGGGTACCATGCAATATGACTTCAAAGGGTCTTCATTTGCTCACCAAACCTCTCCAATCCTATCACTGCTGCGTTTATGCCCCTGTACACATGCTTGATTCTCTTTCGGAGACATAGCAATCCATACGTTTTAAGATACTTACTAGTCAGGTACATTCTTAGGCGTTTAATATGCGGTGTTGAGTCCATTTCGTTGAGCAAGGAGTAGCTCTTGTCTATTCCATATTTGGCTTAAGGAACTTTATCTGTGCTCATTTCAATCTCTGGTTTTATGCAGCACCCCAACTCACCTTTCCTCTTAAGCAAGCATAAGTTGGTTTTCTAAATTTGAGACCCTGTTCTGTTCTGTAATTCAGCTCCTGTGTAGCCAAGTTTACATTCCGTGTATTAGTGATATCTTATGATGTTTCTTTTTCTGTGTGACTTATTTCAGTTAGAATCATCATACCTGAATCCACTCATTGTGCTGCTAAGAGTCTGATGACATAGATTTCATTGCTGAGTGATATTGCTTTGTAAGTAAATACCACATCTTCTTTATCCATTTTTCACTTTCTGCGATGTTGAACTTGTACTGTAAACGAGGTTCTTGTAAACAGAGGTGTCCCAAACTTTGGGGTGGCTGTGTCTTTTTATTTTAATTTCCCTAAGCTATAGGACCATAAGTGAAAGTGCCCTAGGCTCTGTTGCTTTGTTTTTTAGATGTTTCAGGAAACACCATACACTTCTCCCAAGTGTCTGTTGGCAATTTCCATCCCGCCCATCAGCATAACAAGGCTCCCAGTTCTCCATGGCCTGTCCTGCTTTTCTGGATTTTACACTTTTTTCAGATGGCCCTTTTGACCGGGGGGAAGTGAGACTTCATTGTAGTGCAGATTTCCTTTGCAAGCTTGCTTGGTTGGCCTAAAAGTGCGTATGCGTTTTTTCCTGAATATATTCAGGAAAAAACGCATACGCCCTTTTTGGCCAAGTGCATCATTGTGGACGTTCTGCCTCTTTTCCTATGCTTTCAATGCAATTCCAGTCTACCTCCTGAAATCGGTTTCCTGCAATTCTGCCCCGCTTTCAAGTCCTCTTGGCAGCCTTACTTCAGTATATTTTTGGACGATAGCTGTCATTTATATCTCTGCAGGTTTGTGAATTACAGTGCCCCTGAGCTCCTTTCTTCAACTCAATTTCTTTTGAGCTGGCCGCAACACCGCAGGATGGCTTCAGGCCCTAATCTTGTTCCGGCACGGCACACTGAGCCTTTGGTTATTTCCTCTTCCAGATGGGAAATGAGAGTTAAATTTGCCCGTCCAGACACCTCCAGCTAGCCTCTCATTGGTTCTCCCTATTCCTGTTCATCTTCCGCAGAAATTTCAAACTGGGCCAAACAGGAGGTTAAAGGCGCTGACTCTCCAAGTGGGGAGAGTGTTAGTAAAGCGTCTGGAATGTTGCACCCGAGTACCAGGGGAGGAAAACTGAGACATATTTGAACACGTCTCCCGCTCACACGTTTGATCATACTCTGGGTTCCACATGCATGTTTTAGCTGAAGGAAGAATACCTTAAACCTGGAGAGTTGAGACCCGTGGAATGGGTACCATGCAATATGACTTCAAAGGGTCTTCATTTGCTCACCGAACCTCTCCAATCCTATCACTGCTGCATTTATGCCCCTGTACACATGCTTGATTCTCTTTTGGAGACATAGCAATCCATAGGTTTTAAGATACTTACTAGTCAGGTACATTCTTAGGCATTTAATATGGGGTGTTGAGTCCATTTCGTTGAGCAAGGAGTAGCTCTTGTCTATTCCATATTTGGCTTAAGGAACTTTATCTGTGCTCATTTCAATCTCTGGTTTTATGCAGCACCCCAACTCACCTTTCCCCTTAAGCAAGCATAAGTTGGTTTTCTAAATTTGAGACCCTGTTCTGTTTTGGAATTCAGTTCCTGTGTAGCCAAGTTTACATTCCGTGTATTAGTGATATCTTATGATGTTTCTTTTTCTGTGTGACTTATTTCAGTTAGAATCATCGTACCTGAATCCACTCATTATGCTGCTACGGGCCTGATGACATAGATTTCATTGCTGAGTGATACTGCATTGTACGTAAGTACCACAAGTTCTTTATCCATTTTTCACTTTCTGTGATATTGAACTTGTACGGTAAACGAGGTTCTTGTAAACAGAGGCGTCCCAAACTTTGGGGTGGCTGTTTTTTTTTTGATTTTAATTTCCCTAAGCTATAGGACCATAAGTGGAAGTGCCCTAGGCTCTGTTGCTTTGTTTTTTAGATGTTTCAGGAAACACCATACACTTCTCCCGAGTGTCTGTTGGCAATTTACATCCCGCCCATCAGCATAACAAGGCTCCCAGTTCTCCATGGCCTGTCCTGCCTTTCTGGATTTTACACTTTTTTCAGATGGCCCTTTTGACCGGGGGGAAGTGAGACTTCATTGTAGTGCAGATTTCCTTTGCAAGCTTGCTTGGTTGGCCAAAAAGGGCGTATGCGTTTTTTCCTGAATATATTCAGGAAAAAACGCATACGCCCTTTTTGGCCAAGTGCATCATTGTGGACGTTCTGCCTCTTTTCCTATGCTTTCAATGCAATTCCAGTCTACCTCCTGAAATCGGTTTCCTGCAATTCTGCCCCGCTTTCAAGTCCTCTTGGCAGCCTTACTTCAGTCTATTTTTGGACGATAGCTGTCATTTATAACTCTGCAGGTTTGTGAATTACAGTGCCCCTGAGCTCCTTTCTTCAACTCACTTTCTTTTGAGCTGGCCGCAACACCGCAGGATGGCTTCAGGCCCTAATCTGTTTCCGGCACGGCACGCTGAGCCTTTGGTTTCCTCTTCCAGATGGGAAATGAGAGTTAAATTTGCCCGTCCAGACACCTCCAGCTAGCCTCTCATTGGTTCTCCCTATTCCTGTTCATCTTCCGCAGAAATTTCAAACTGGGCCAAACAGGAGGTTAAAGGCGCTGACTCTCCAAGTGGGGAGAGTGTTAGTAAAGCGTCTGGAATGTTGCACCCGAGTACCAGGGGAGGAAAACTGAGACATATTTGAACACGTCTCCCGCTCACACGTTTGATCATACTCTGGGTTCCACATGCATGTTTTAGCTGAAGGAAGAATACCTTAAACCTGGAGAGTTGAGACCCGTGGAATGGGTACCATGCAATATGACTTCAAAGGGTCTTCATTTGCTCACCGAACCTCTCCAATCCTATCACTGCTGCATTTATGCCCCTGTACACATGCTTGATTCTCTTTTGGAGACATAGCAATCCATAGGTTTTAAGATACTTACTAGTCAGGTACATTCTTAGGCATTTAATATGGGGTGTTGAGTCCATTTCGTTGAGCAAGGAGTAGCTCTTGTCTATTCCATATTTGGCTTAAGGAAATTTATCTGTGCTCATTTCAATCTCTGGTTTTATGCAGCACCCCAACTCACCTTTCCCCTTAAGCAAGCATAAGTTGGTTTTCTAAATTTGAGACCCTGTTCTGTTTTGGAATTCAGTTCCTGTGTAGCCAAGTTTACATTCCGTGTATTAGTGATATCTTATGATGTTTCTTTTTCTGTGTGACTTATTTCAGTTAGAATCATCGTACCTGAATCCACTCATTATGCTGCTATGGGCCTGATGACATAGATTTCATTGCTGAGTGATACTGCATTGTACGTAAGTACCACAAGTTCTTTATCCATTTTTCACTTTCTGTGATATTGAACTTGTACAGTAAACGAGGTTCTTGTAAACAGAGGCGTCCCAAACTTTGGGGTGGCTGTGTCTTTTTGATTTTAATTTCCCTAAGCTATAGGACCATAAGTGGATGTGCCCTAGGCTCTGTTGCTTTGTTTTTTAGATGTTTCAGGAAACACCATACACTTCTCCCGAGTGTCTGTTGGCAATTTACATCCCGCCCATCAGCATAACAAGGCTCCCAGTTCTCCATGGCCTGTCCTGCCTTTCTGGATTTTACACTTTTTTCAGATGGCCCTTTTGACCGGGGGGAAGTGAGACTTCATTGTAGTGCAGATTTCCTTTGCAAGTTTGCTTGGTTGGCCAAAAAGGGCATATGCGTTTTTTCCTGAATATATTCAGGAAAAAACACATACGCCCTTTTTGGCCAAGTGCATCATTGTGGACGTTCTGCCTCTTTTCCTATGCTTTCAATGCAATTCCAGTCTACCTCCTGAAATCGGTTTCCTGCAATTCTGCCCCGCTTTCAAGTCCTCTTGGCAGCCTTACTTTAGTCTATTTTTGGATGATAGCTGTCATTTATAACTGTGCAGGTTTGTGAATTACAGTGCCGCTGAGCTCCTTTCTTCAACTCGCTTCCTTGTGAGCTGGCCGCAACACCGCAGGATGGCTTCAGGCCCTAATCTGGTTCCGGCACGGCACGCTGAGCCTTTGGTTATTTCCTCTTCCTGGTGGGAAATGAGAGTTAAATTTGCCCGTCCAGACACCTCCAGCTAGTCTCTCATTGGTTCTCGCTATTCCTTTTCATCTTCCGCAGAAATTGCAAACTGGGCCAAACAGGAGGTTAAAGGGACTGATTCTCCAAGTCGGGAGAGTGTTAGTAAAGCGTCTGGAATGTTGCACCCGAGTACCAGGGGAGGAAAACTGAGACATATTTGAACACGTCTCCCGATCACATGGTTGATCATACTCTAGGTTCCACATGCATGTTTTAGCTGAAGGAAGAATACCTTAAACCTTGGTAGTTGAAACCCGTGGAATGGGTACCATGCAATATGACTTCAAAGGGTCTTCATTTGCTCACCAAACCTCTCCAATCCTATCACTGCTGCGTTTATGCCCCTGTACACATGCTTGATTCTCTTTCGGAGACATAGCAATCCATAGGTTTTAAGATACTTACTAGTCAGGTACATTCTTAGGCGTTTAATATGCGGTGTTGAGTCCATTTCGTTGAGCAAGGAGTAGCTCTTGTCTATTCCATATTTGGCTTAAGGAACTTTATCTGTGCTCATTTCAATCTCTGGTTTTATGCAGCACCCCAACTCACCTTTCCTCTTAAGCAAGCATAAGTTGGTTTTCTAAATTTGAGACCCTGTTCTGTTCTGTAATTCAGCTCCTGTGTAGCCAAGTTTACATTCCGTGTATTAGTGATATCTTATGATGTTTCTTTTTCTGTGTGACTTATTTCAGTTAGAATCATCATACCTGAATCCACTCATTGTGCTGCTAAGAGCCTGATGACATAGATTTCATTGCTGAGTGATATTGCTTTGTAAGTAAATACCACATCTTCTTTATCCATTTTTCACTTTCTGCGATGTTGAACTTGTACTGTAAACGAGGTTCTTGTAAACAGAGGTGTCCCAAACTTTGGGGTGGCTGTGTCTTTTTATTTTAATTTCCCTAAGCTATAGGACCATAAGTGAAAGTGCCCTAGGCTCTGTTGCTTTGTTTTTTAGATGTTTCAGGAAACACCATACACTTCTCCCAAGTGTCTGTTGGCAATTTCCATCCCGCCCATCAGCATAACAAGGCTCCCAGTTCTCCATGGCCTGTCCTGCTTTTCTGGATTTTACACTTTTTTCAGATGGCCCTTTTGACCGGGGGGAAGTGAGACTTCATTGTAGTGCAGATTTCCTTTGCAAGCTTGCTTGGTTGGCCTAAAAGTGCGTATGCGTTTTTTCCTGAATATATTCAGGAAAAAACGCATACGCCCTTTTTGGCCAAGTGCATCATTGTGGACGTTCTGCCTCTTTTCCTATGCTTTCAATGCAATTCCAGTCTACCTCCTGAAATCGGTTTCCTGCAATTCTGCCCCGCTTTCAAGTCCTCTTGGCAGCCTTACTTCAGTATATTTTTGGACGATAGCTGTCATTTATATCTCTGCAGGTTTGTGAATTACAGTGCCCCTGAGCTCCTTTCTTCAACTCAATTTCTTTTGAGCTGGCCGCAACACCGCAGGATGGCTTCAGGCCCTAATCTTGTTCCGGCACGGCACACTGAGCCTTTGGTTATTTCCTCTTCCAGATGGGAAATGAGAGTTAAATTTGCCCGTCCAGACACCTCCAGCTAGCCTCTCATTGGTTCTCCCTATTCCTGTTCATCTTCCGCAGAAATTTCAAACTGGGCCAAACAGGAGGTTAAAGGCGCTGACTCTCCAAGTGGGGAGAGTGTTAGTAAAGCGTCTGGAATGTTGCACCCGAGTACCAGGGGAGGAAAACTGAGACATATTTGAACACGTCTCCCGCTCACACGTTTGATCATACTCTGGGTTCCACATGCATGTTTTAGCTGAAGGAAGAATACCTTAAACCTGGAGAGTTGAGACCCGTGGAATGGGTACCATGCAATATGACTTCAAAGGGTCTTCATTTGCTCACCGAACCTCTCCAATCCTATCACTGCTGCATTTATGCCCCTGTACACATGCTTGATTCTCTTTTGGAGACATAGCAATCCATAGGTTTTAAGATACTTACTAGTCAGGTACATTCTTAGGCATTTAATATGGGGTGTTGAGTCCATTTCGTTGAGCAAGGAGTAGCTCTTGTCTATTCCATATTTGGCTTAAGGAACTTTATCTGTGCTCATTTCAATCTCTGGTTTTATGCAGCACCCCAACTCACCTTTCCCCTTAAGCAAGCATAAGTTGGTTTTCTAAATTTGAGACCCTGTTCTGTTTTGGAATTCAGTTCCTGTGTAGCCAAGTTTACATTCCGTGTATTAGTGATATCTTATGATGTTTCTTTTTCTGTGTGACTTATTTCAGTTAGAATCATCGTACCTGAATCCACTCATTATGCTGCTACGGGCCTGATGACATAGATTTCATTGCTGAGTGATACTGCATTGTACGTAAGTACCACAAGTTCTTTATCCATTTTTCACTTTCTGTGATATTGAACTTGTACAGTAAACGAGGTTCTTGTAAACAGAGGCGTCCCAAACTTTGGGGTGGCTGTGTCTTTTTGATTTTAATTTCCCTAAGCTATAGGACCATAAGTGGAAGTGCCCTAGGCTCTGTTGCTTTGTTTTTTAGATGTTTCAGGAAACACCATACACTTCTCCCGAGTGTCTGTTGGCAATTTACATCCCGCCCATCAGCATAACAAGGCTCCCAGTTCTCCATGGCCTGTCCTGCCTTTCTGGATTTTACACTTTTTTCAGATGGCCCTTTTGACCGGAGGGAAGTGAGACTTCATTGTAGTGCAGATTTCCTTTGCAAGTTTGCTTGGTTGGCCAAAAAGGGCATATGCGTTTTTTCCTGAATATATTCAGGAAAAAACACATACGCCCTTTTTGGCCAAGTGCATCATTGTGGACGTTCTGCCTCTTTTCCTATGCTTTCAATGCAATTCCAGTCTACCTCCTGAAATCGGTTTCCTGCAATTCTGCCCCGCTTTCAAGTCCTCTTGGCAGCCTTACTTTAGTCTATTTTTGGATGATAGCTGTCATTTATAACTGTGCATGTTTGTGAATTACAGTGCCCCTGAGCTCCTTTCTTCAACTCGCTTCCTTGTGAGCTGGCCGCAACACCGCAGGATGGCTTCAGGCCCTAATCTGGTTCCGGCACGGCACGCTGAGCCTTTGGTTATTTCCTCTTCCTGGTGGGAAATGAGAGTTAAATTTGCCCGTCCAGACACCTCCAGCTAGTCTCTCATTGGTTCTCGCTATTCCTTTTCATCTTCCGCAGAAATTGCAAACTGGGCCAAACAGGAGGTTAAAGGGACTGATTCTCCAAGTCGGGAGAGTGTTAGTAAAGCATCTGGAATGTTGCACCCGAGTACCAGGGGAGGAAAACTGAGACATATTTGAACACGTCTCCCGATCACATGGTTGATCATACTCTAGGTTCCACATGCATGTTTTAGCTGAAGGAAGAATACCTTAAACCTTGGTAGTTGAAACCCGTGGAATGGGTACCATGCAATATGACTTCAAAGGGTCTTCATTTGCTCACCAAACCTCTCCAATCCTATCACTGCTGCGTTTATGCCCCTGTACACATGCTTGATTCTCTTTCGGAGACATAGCAATCCATAGGTTTTAAGATACTTACTAGTCAGGTACATTCTTAGGCGTTTAATATGCGGTGTTGAGTCCATTTCGTTGAGCAAGGAGTAGCTCTTGTCTATTCCATATTTGGCTTAAGGAACTTTATCTGTGCTCATTTCAATCTCTGGTTTTATGCAGCACCCCAACTCATCTTTCCTCTTAAGCAAGCATAAGTTGGTTTTCTAAATTTGAGACCCTGTTCTGTTCTGTAATTCAGCTCCTGTGTAGCCAAGTTTACATTCCGTGTATTAGTGATATCTTATGATGTTTCTTTTTCTGTGTGACTTATTTCAGTTAGAATCATCATACCTGAATCCACTCATTGTGCTGCTAAGAGCCTGATGACATAGATTTCATTGCTGAGTGATATTGCTTTGTAAGTAAATACCACATCTTCTTTATCCATTTTTCACTTTCTGCGATGTTGAACTTGTACTGTAAACGAGGTTCTTGTAAACAGAGGTGTCCCAAACTTTGGGGTGGCTGTGTCTTTTTATTTTAATTTCCCTAAGCTATAGGACCATAAGTGAAAGTGCCCTAGGCTCTGTTGCTTTGTTTTTTAGATGTTTCAGGAAACACCATACACTTCTCCCAAGTGTCTGTTGGCAATTTCCATCCCGCCCATCAGCATAACAAGGCTCCCAGTTCTCCATGGCCTGTCCTGCTTTTCTGGATTTTACACTTTTTTCAGATGGCCCTTTTGACCGGGGGGAAGTGAGACTTCATTGTAGTGCAGATTTCCTTTGCAAGCTTGCTTGGTTGGCCTAAAAGTGCGTATGCGTTTTTTCCTGAATATATTCAGGAAAAAACGCATACGCCCTTTTTGGCCAAGTGCATCATTGTGGACGTTCTGCCTCTTTTCCTATGCTTTCAATGCAATTCCAGTCTACCTCCTGAAATCGGTTTCCTGCAATTCTGCCCCGCTTTCAAGTCCTCTTGGCAGCCTTACTTCAGTATATTTTTGGACGATAGCTGTCATTTATATCTCTGCAGGTTTGTGAATTACAGTGCCCCTGAGCTCCTTTCTTCAACTCAATTTCTTTTGAGCTGGCCGCAACACCGCAGGATGGCTTCAGGCCCTAATCTTGTTCCGGCACGGCACACTGAGCCTTTGGTTATTTCCTCTTCCAGATGGGAAATGAGAGTTAAATTTGCCCGTCCAGACACCTCCAGCTAGCCTCTCATTGGTTCTCCCTATTCCTGTTCATCTTCCGCAGAAATTTCAAACTGGGCCAAACAGGAGGTTAAAGGCGCTGACTCTCCAAGTGGGGAGAGTGTTAGTAAAGCGTCTGGAATGTTGCACCCGAGTACCAGGGGAGGAAAACTGAGACATATTTGAACACGTCTCCCGCTCACACGTTTGATCATACTCTGGGTTCCACATGCATGTTTTAGCTGAAGGAAGAATACCTTAAACCTGGAGAGTTGAGACCCGTGGAATGGGTACCATGCAATATGACTTCAAAGGGTCTTCATTTGCTCACCGAACCTCTCCAATCCTATCACTGCTGCATTTATGCCCCTGTACACATGCTTGATTCTCTTTTGGAGACATAGCAATCCATAGGTTTTAAGATACTTACTAGTCAGGTACATTCTTAGGCATTTAATATGGGGTGTTGAGTCCATTTCGTTGAGCAAGGAGTAGCTCTTGTCTATTCCATATTTGGCTTAAGGAACTTTATCTGTGCTCATTTCAATCTCTGGTTTTATGCAGCACCCCAACTCACCTTTCCCCTTAAGCAAGCATAAGTTGGTTTTCTAAATTTGAGACCCTGTTCTGTTTTGGAATTCAGTTCCTGTGTAGCCAAGTTTACATTCCGTGTATTAGTGATATCTTATGATGTTTCTTTTTCTGTGTGACTTATTTCAGTTAGAATCATCGTACCTGAATCCACTCATTATGCTGCTACGGGCCTGATGACATAGATTTCATTGCTGAGTGATACTGCATTGTACGTAAGTACCACAAGTTCTTTATCCATTTTTCACTTTCTGTGATATTGAACTTGTACGGTAAACGAGGTTCTTGTAAACAGAGGCGTCCCAAACTTTGGGGTGGCTGTGTCTTTTTGATTTTAATTTCCCTAAGCTATAGGACCATAAGTGGAAGTGCCCTAGGCTCTGTTGCTTTGTTTTTTAGATGTTTCAGGAAACACCATACACTTCTCCCGAGTGTCTGTTGGCAATTTACATCCCGCCCATCAGCATAACAAGGCTCCCAGTTCTCCATGGCCTGTCCTGCCTTTCTGGATTTTACACTTTTTTCAGATGGCCCTTTTGACCGGGGGGAAGTGAGACTTCATTGTAGTGCAGATTTCCTTTGCAAGCTTGCTTGGTTGGCCAAAAAGGGCGTATGCGTTTTTTCCTGAATATATTCAGGAAAAAACGCATACGCCCTTTTTGGCCAAGTGCATCATTGTGGACGTTCTGCCTCTTTTCCTATGCTTTCAATGCAATTCCAGTCTACCTCCTGAAATCGGTTTCCTGCAATTCTGCCCCGCTTTCAAGTCCTCTTGGCAGCCTTACTTCAGTCTATTTTTGGACGATAGCTGTCATTTATAACTCTGCAGGTTTGTGAATTACAGTGCCCCTGAGCTCCTTTCTTCAACTCACTTTCTTTTGAGCTGGCCGCAACACCGCAGGATGGCTTCAGGCCCTAATCTGTTTCCGGCACGGCACGCTGAGCCTTTGGTTTCCTCTTCCAGATGGGAAATGAGAGTTAAATTTGCCCGTCCAGACACCTCCAGCTAGCCTCTCATTGGTTCTCCCTATTCCTGTTCATCTTCCGCAGAAATTTCAAACTGGGCCAAACAGGAGGTTAAAGGCGCTGACTCTCCAAGTGGGGAGAGTGTTAGTAAAGCGTCTGGAATGTTGCACCCGAGTACCAGGGGAGGAAAACTGAGACATATTTGAACACGTCTCCCGCTCACACGTTTGATCATACTCTGGGTTCCACATGCATGTTTTAGCTGAAGGAAGAATACCTTAAACCTGGAGAGTTGAGACCCGTGGAATGGGTACCATGCAATATGACTTCAAAGGGTCTTCATTTGCTCACCGAACCTCTCCAATCCTATCACTGCTGCATTTATGCCCCTGTACACATGCTTGATTCTCTTTTGGAGACATAGCAATCCATAGGTTTTAAGATACTTACTAGTCAGGTACATTCTTAGGCATTTAATATGGGGTGTTGAGTCCATTTCGTTGAGCAAGGAGTAGCTCTTGTCTATTCCATATTTGGCTTAAGGAAATTTATCTGTGCTCATTTCAATCTCTGGTTTTATGCAGCACCCCAACTCACCTTTCCCCTTAAGCAAGCATAAGTTGGTTTTCTAAATTTGAGACCCTGTTCTGTTTTGGAATTCAGTTCCTGTGTAGCCAAGTTTACATTCCGTGTATTAGTGATATCTTATGATGTTTCTTTTTCTGTGTGACTTATTTCAGTTAGAATCATCGTACCTGAATCCACTCATTATGCTGCTATGGGCCTGATGACATAGATTTCATTGCTGAGTGATACTGCATTGTACGTAAGTACCACAAGTTCTTTATCCATTTTTCACTTTCTGTGATATTGAACTTGTACAGTAAACGAGGTTCTTGTAAACAGAGGCGTCCCAAACTTTGGGGTGGCTGTGTCTTTTTGATTTTAATTTCCCTAAGCTATAGGACCATAAGTGGATGTGCCCTAGGCTCTGTTGCTTTGTTTTTTAGATGTTTCAGGAAACACCATACACTTCTCCCGAGTGTCTGTTGGCAATTTACATCCCGCCCATCAGCATAACAAGGCTCCCAGTTCTCCATGGCCTGTCCTGCCTTTCTGGATTTTACACTTTTTTCAGATGGCCCTTTTGACCGGGGGGAAGTGAGACTTCATTGTAGTGCAGATTTCCTTTGCAAGTTTGCTTGGTTGGCCAAAAAGGGCATATGCGTTTTTTCCTGAATATATTCAGGAAAAAACACATACGCCCTTTTTGGCCAAGTGCATCATTGTGGACGTTCTGCCTCTTTTCCTATGCTTTCAATGCAATTCCAGTCTACCTCCTGAAATCGGTTTCCTGCAATTCTGCCCCGCTTTCAAGTCCTCTTGGCAGCCTTACTTTAGTCTATTTTTGGATGATAGCTGTCATTTATAACTGTGCAGGTTTGTGAATTACAGTGCCGCTGAGCTCCTTTCTTCAACTCGCTTCCTTGTGAGCTGGCCGCAACACCGCAGGATGGCTTCAGGCCCTAATCTGGTTCCGGCACGGCACGCTGAGCCTTTGGTTATTTCCTCTTCCTGGTGGGAAATGAGAGTTAAATTTGCCCGTCCAGACACCTCCAGCTAGTCTCTCATTGGTTCTCGCTATTCCTTTTCATCTTCCGCAGAAATTGCAAACTGGGCCAAACAGGAGGTTAAAGGGACTGATTCTCCAAGTCGGGAGAGTGTTAGTAAAGCGTCTGGAATGTTGCACCCGAGTACCAGGGGAGGAAAACTGAGACATATTTGAACACGTCTCCCGATCACATGGTTGATCATACTCTAGGTTCCACATGCATGTTTTAGCTGAAGGAAGAATACCTTAAACCTTGGTAGTTGAAACCCGTGGAATGGGTACCATGCAATATGACTTCAAAGGGTCTTCATTTGCTCACCAAACCTCTCCAATCCTATCACTGCTGCGTTTATGCCCCTGTACACATGCTTGATTCTCTTTCGGAGACATAGCAATCCATAGGTTTTAAGATACTTACTAGTCAGGTACATTCTTAGGCGTTTAATATGCGGTGTTGAGTCCATTTCGTTGAGCAAGGAGTAGCTCTTGTCTATTCCATATTTGGCTTAAGGAACTTTATCTGTGCTCATTTCAATCTCTGGTTTTATGCAGCACCCCAACTCACCTTTCCTCTTAAGCAAGCATAAGTTGGTTTTCTAAATTTGAGACCCTGTTCTGTTCTGTAATTCAGCTCCTGTGTAGCCAAGTTTACATTCCGTGTATTAGTGATATCTTATGATGTTTCTTTTTCTGTGTGACTTATTTCAGTTAGAATCATCATACCTGAATCCACTCATTGTGCTGCTAAGAGCCTGATGACATAGATTTCATTGCTGAGTGATATTGCTTTGTAAGTAAATACCACATCTTCTTTATCCATTTTTCACTTTCTGCGATGTTGAACTTGTACTGTAAACGAGGTTCTTGTAAACAGAGGTGTCCCAAACTTTGGGGTGGCTGTGTCTTTTTATTTTAATTTCCCTAAGCTATAGGACCATAAGTGAAAGTGCCCTAGGCTCTGTTGCTTTGTTTTTTAGATGTTTCAGGAAACACCATACACTTCTCCCAAGTGTCTGTTGGCAATTTCCATCCCGCCCATCAGCATAACAAGGCTCCCAGTTCTCCATGGCCTGTCCTGCTTTTCTGGATTTTACACTTTTTTCAGATGGCCCTTTTGACCGGGGGGAAGTGAGACTTCATTGTAGTGCAGATTTCCTTTGCAAGCTTGCTTGGTTGGCCTAAAAGTGCGTATGCGTTTTTTCCTGAATATATTCAGGAAAAAACGCATACGCCCTTTTTGGCCAAGTGCATCATTGTGGACGTTCTGCCTCTTTTCCTATGCTTTCAATGCAATTCCAGTCTACCTCCTGAAATCGGTTTCCTGCAATTCTGCCCCGCTTTCAAGTCCTCTTGGCAGCCTTACTTCAGTATATTTTTGGACGATAGCTGTCATTTATATCTCTGCAGGTTTGTGAATTACAGTGCCCCTGAGCTCCTTTCTTCAACTCAATTTCTTTTGAGCTGGCCGCAACACCGCAGGATGGCTTCAGGCCCTAATCTTGTTCCGGCACGGCACACTGAGCCTTTGGTTATTTCCTCTTCCAGATGGGAAATGAGAGTTAAATTTGCCCGTCCAGACACCTCCAGCTAGCCTCTCATTGGTTCTCCCTATTCCTGTTCATCTTCCGCAGAAATTTCAAACTGGGCCAAACAGGAGGTTAAAGGCGCTGACTCTCCAAGTGGGGAGAGTGTTAGTAAAGCGTCTGGAATGTTGCACCCGAGTACCAGGGGAGGAAAACTGAGACATATTTGAACACGTCTCCCGCTCACACGTTTGATCATACTCTGGGTTCCACATGCATGTTTTAGCTGAAGGAAGAATACCTTAAACCTGGAGAGTTGAGACCCGTGGAATGGGTACCATGCAATATGACTTCAAAGGGTCTTCATTTGCTCACCGAACCTCTCCAATCCTATCACTGCTGCATTTATGCCCCTGTACACATGCTTGATTCTCTTTTGGAGACATAGCAATCCATAGGTTTTAAGATACTTACTAGTCAGGTACATTCTTAGGCATTTAATATGGGGTGTTGAGTCCATTTCGTTGAGCAAGGAGTAGCTCTTGTCTATTCCATATTTGGCTTAAGGAACTTTATCTGTGCTCATTTCAATCTCTGGTTTTATGCAGCACCCCAACTCACCTTTCCCCTTAAGCAAGCATAAGTTGGTTTTCTAAATTTGAGACCCTGTTCTGTTTTGGAATTCAGTTCCTGTGTAGCCAAGTTTACATTCCGTGTATTAGTGATATCTTATGATGTTTCTTTTTCTGTGTGACTTATTTCAGTTAGAATCATCGTACCTGAATCCACTCATTATGCTGCTACGGGCCTGATGACATAGATTTCATTGCTGAGTGATACTGCATTGTACGTAAGTACCACAAGTTCTTTATCCATTTTTCACTTTCTGTGATATTGAACTTGTACAGTAAACGAGGTTCTTGTAAACAGAGGCGTCCCAAACTTTGGGGTGGCTGTGTCTTTTTGATTTTAATTTCCCTAAGCTATAGGACCATAAGTGGAAGTGCCCTAGGCTCTGTTGCTTTGTTTTTTAGATGTTTCAGGAAACACCATACACTTCTCCCGAGTGTCTGTTGGCAATTTACATCCCGCCCATCAGCATAACAAGGCTCCCAGTTCTCCATGGCCTGTCCTGCCTTTCTGGATTTTACACTTTTTTCAGATGGCCCTTTTGACCGGGGGGAAGTGAGACTTCATTGTAGTGCAGATTTCCTTTGCAAGTTTGCTTGGTTGGCCAAAAAGGGCATATGCGTTTTTTCCTGAATATATTCAGGAAAAAACACATACGCCCTTTTTGGCCAAGTGCATCATTGTGGACGTTCTGCCTCTTTTCCTATGCTTTCAATGCAATTCCAGTCTACCTCCTGAAATCGGTTTCCTGCAATTCTGCCCCGCTTTCAAGTCCTCTTGGCAGCCTTACTTTAGTCTATTTTTGGATGATAGCTGTCATTTATAACTGCAGGTTTGTGAATTACAGTGCCCCTGAGCTCCTTTCTTCAACTCGCTTCCTTGTGAGCTGGCCGCAACACCGCAGGATGGCTTCAGGCCCTAATCTGGTTCCGGCACGGCACGCTGAGCCTTTGGTTATTTCCTCTTCCTGGTGGGAAATGAGAGTTAAATTTGCCCGTCCAGACACCTCCAGCTAGTCTCTCATTGGTTCTCGCTATTCCTTTTCATCTTCCGCAGAAATTGCAAACTGGGCCAAACAGGAGGTTAAAGGGACTGATTCTCCAAGTCGGGAGAGTGTTAGTAAAGCGTCTGGAATGTTGCACCCGAGTACCAGGGGAGGAAAACTGAGACATATTTGAACACGTCTCCCGATCACATGGTTGATCATACTCTAGGTTCCACATGCATGTTTTAGCTGAAGGAAGAATACCTTAAACCTTGGTAGTTGAAACCCGTGGAATGGGTACCATGCAATATGACTTCAAAGGGTCTTCATTTGCTCACCAAACCTCTCCAATCCTATCACTGCTGCGTTTATGCCCCTGTACACATGCTTGATTCTCTTTCGGAGACATAGCAATCCATAGGTTTTAAGATACTTACTAGTCAGGTACATTCTTAGGCGTTTAATATGCGGTGTTGAGTCCATTTCGTTGAGCAAGGAGTAGCTCTTGTCTATTCCATATTTGGCTTAAGGAACTTTATCTGTGCTCATTTCAATCTCTGGTTTTATGCAGCACCCCAACTCATCTTTCCTCTTAAGCAAGCATAAGTTGGTTTTCTAAATTTGAGACCCTGTTCTGTTCTGTAATTCAGCTCCTGTGTAGCCAAGTTTACATTCCGTGTATTAGTGATATCTTATGATGTTTCTTTTTCTGTGTGACTTATTTCAGTTAGAATCATCATACCTGAATCCACTCATTGTGCTGCTAAGAGCCTGATGACATAGATTTCATTGCTGAGTGATATTGCTTTGTAAGTAAATACCACATCTTCTTTATCCATTTTTCACTTTCTGCGATGTTGAACTTGTACTGTAAACGAGGTTCTTGTAAACAGAGGTGTCCCAAACTTTGGGGTGGCTGTGTCTTTTTATTTTAATTTCCCTAAGCTATAGGACCATAAGTGAAAGTGCCCTAGGCTCTGTTGCTTTGTTTTTTAGATGTTTCAGGAAACACCATACACTTCTCCCAAGTGTCTGTTGGCAATTTCCATCCCGCCCATCAGCATAACAAGGCTCCCAGTTCTCCATGGCCTGTCCTGCTTTTCTGGATTTTACACTTTTTTCAGATGGCCCTTTTGACCGGGGGGAAGTGAGACTTCATTGTAGTGCAGATTTCCTTTGCAAGCTTGCTTGGTTGGCCTAAAAGTGCGTATGCGTTTTTTCCTGAATATATTCAGGAAAAAACGCATACGCCCTTTTTGGCCAAGTGCATCATTGTGGACGTTCTGCCTCTTTTCCTATGCTTTCAATGCAATTCCAGTCTACCTCCTGAAATCGGTTTCCTGCAATTCTGCCCCGCTTTCAAGTCCTCTTGGCAGCCTTACTTCAGTATATTTTTGGACGATAGCTGTCATTTATATCTCTGCAGGTTTGTGAATTACAGTGCCCCTGAGCTCCTTTCTTCAACTCAATTTCTTTTGAGCTGGCCGCAACACCGCAGGATGGCTTCAGGCCCTAATCTTGTTCCGGCACGGCACACTGAGCCTTTGGTTATTTCCTCTTCCAGATGGGAAATGAGAGTTAAATTTGCCCGTCCAGACACCTCCAGCTAGCCTCTCATTGGTTCTCCCTATTCCTGTTCATCTTCCGCAGAAATTTCAAACTGGGCCAAACAGGAGGTTAAAGGCGCTGACTCTCCAAGTGGGGAGAGTGTTAGTAAAGCGTCTGGAATGTTGCACCCGAGTACCAGGGGAGGAAAACTGAGACATATTTGAACACGTCTCCCGCTCACACGTTTGATCATACTCTGGGTTCCACATGCATGTTTTAGCTGAAGGAAGAATACCTTAAACCTGGAGAGTTGAGACCCGTGGAATGGGTACCATGCAATATGACTTCAAAGGGTCTTCATTTGCTCACCGAACCTCTCCAATCCTATCACTGCTGCATTTATGCCCCTGTACACATGCTTGATTCTCTTTTGGAGACATAGCAATCCATAGGTTTTAAGATACTTACTAGTCAGGTACATTCTTAGGCATTTAATATGGGGTGTTGAGTCCATTTCGTTGAGCAAGGAGTAGCTCTTGTCTATTCCATATTTGGCTTAAGGAACTTTATCTGTGCTCATTTCAATCTCTGGTTTTATGCAGCACCCCAACTCACCTTTCCCCTTAAGCAAGCATAAGTTGGTTTTCTAAATTTGAGACCCTGTTCTGTTTTGGAATTCAGTTCCTGTGTAGCCAAGTTTACATTCCGTGTATTAGTGATATCTTATGATGTTTCTTTTTCTGTGTGACTTATTTCAGTTAGAATCATCGTACCTGAATCCACTCATTATGCTGCTACGGGCCTGATGACATAGATTTCATTGCTGAGTGATACTGCATTGTACGTAAGTACCACAAGTTCTTTATCCATTTTTCACTTTCTGTGATATTGAACTTGTACGGTAAACGAGGTTCTTGTAAACAGAGGCGTCCCAAACTTTGGGGTGGCTGTGTCTTTTTGATTTTAATTTCCCTAAGCTATAGGACCATAAGTGGAAGTGCCCTAGGCTCTGTTGCTTTGTTTTTTAGATGTTTCAGGAAACACCATACACTTCTCCCGAGTGTCTGTTGGCAATTTACATCCCGCCCATCAGCATAACAAGGCTCCCAGTTCTCCATGGCCTGTCCTGCCTTTCTGGATTTTACACTTTTTTCAGATGGCCCTTTTGACCGGGGGGAAGTGAGACTTCATTGTAGTGCAGATTTCCTTTGCAAGCTTGCTTGGTTGGCCAAAAAGGGCGTATGCGTTTTTTCCTGAATATATTCAGGAAAAAACGCATACGCCCTTTTTGGCCAAGTGCATCATTGTGGACGTTCTGCCTCTTTTCCTATGCTTTCAATGCAATTCCAGTCTACCTCCTGAAATCGGTTTCCTGCAATTCTGCCCCGCTTTCAAGTCCTCTTGGCAGCCTTACTTCAGTCTATTTTTGGACGATAGCTGTCATTTATAACTCTGCAGGTTTGTGAATTACAGTGCCCCTGAGCTCCTTTCTTCAACTCACTTTCTTTTGAGCTGGCCGCAACACCGCAGGATGGCTTCAGGCCCTAATCGGTTTCCGGCACGGCACGCTGAGCCTTTGGTTTCCTCTTCCAGATGGGAAATGAGAGTTAAATTTGCCCGTCCAGACACCTCCAGCTAGCCTCTCATTGGTTCTCCCTATTCCTGTTCATCTTCCGCAGAAATTTCAAACTGGGCCAAACAGGAGGTTAAAGGCGCTGACTCTCCAAGTGGGGAGAGTGTTAGTAAAGCGTCTGGAATGTTGCACCCGAGTACCAGGGGAGGAAAACTGAGACATATTTGAACACGTCTCCCGCTCACACGTTTGATCATACTCTGGGTTCCACATGCATGTTTTAGCTGAAGGAAGAATACCTTAAACCTGGAGAGTTGAGACCCGTGGAATGGGTACCATGCAATATGACTTCAAAGGGTCTTCATTTGCTCACCGAACCTCTCCAATCCTATCACTGCTGCATTTATGCCCCTGTACACATGCTTGATTCTCTTTTGGAGACATAGCAATCCATAGGTTTTAAGATACTTACTAGTCAGGTACATTCTTAGGCATTTAATATGGGGTGTTGAGTCCATTTCGTTGAGCAAGGAGTAGCTCTTGTCTATTCCATATTTGGCTTAAGGAAATTTATCTGTGCTCATTTCAATCTCTGGTTTTATGCAGCACCCCAACTCACCTTTCCCCTTAAGCAAGCATAAGTTGGTTTTCTAAATTTGAGACCCTGTTCTGTTTTGGAATTCAGTTCCTGTGTAGCCAAGTTTACATTCCGTGTATTAGTGATATCTTATGATGTTTCTTTTTCTGTGTGACTTATTTCAGTTAGAATCATCGTACCTGAATCCACTCATTATGCTGCTATGGGCCTGATGACATAGATTTCATTGCTGAGAGATACTGCATTGTACGTAAGTACCACAAGTTCTTTATCCATTTTTCACTTTCTGTGATATTGAACTTGTACAGTAAACGAGGTTCTTGTAAACAGAGGCGTCCCAAACTTTGGGGTGGCTGTGTCTTTTTGATTTTAATTTCCCTAAGCTATAGGACCATAAGTGGAAGTGCCCTAGGCTCTGTTGCTTTGTTTTTTAGATGTTTCAGGAAACACCATACACTTCTCCCGAGTGTCTGTTGGCAATTTACATCCCGCCCATCAGCATAACAAGGCTCCCAGTTCTCCATGGCCTGTCCTGCCTTTCTGGATTTTACACTTTTTTCAGATGGCCCTTTTGACCGGGGGGAAGTGAGACTTCATTGTAGTGCAGATTTCCTTTGCAAGTTTGCTTGGTTGGCAAAAAAGGGCGTATGCGTTTTTTCCTGAATATATTCAGGAAAAAACGCATACGCCCTTTTTGGCCAAGTGCATCATTGTGGACGTTCTGCCTCTTTTCCTATGCTTTCAATGCAATTCCAGTCTACCTCCTGAAATCGGTTTCCTGCAATTCTGCCCCGCTTTCAAGTCCTCTTGGCAGCCTTACTTTAGTCTATTTTTGGATGATAGCTGTCATTTATAACTGTGCAGGTTTGTGAATTACAGTGCCCCTGAGCTCCTTTCTTCAACTCGCTTCCTTGTGAGCTGGCCGCAACACCGCAGGATGGCTTCAGGCCCTAATCTGGTTCCGGCACGGCACGCTGAGCCTTTGGTTATTTCCTCTTCCTGGTGGGAAATGAGAGTTAAATTTGCCCGTCCAGACACCTCCAGCTAGTCTCTCATTGGTTCTCGCTATTCCTTTTCATCTTCCGCAGAAATTGCAAACTGGGCCAAACAGGAGGTTAAAGGGACTGATTCTCCAAGTCGGGAGAGTGTTAGTAAAGCGTCTGGAATGTTGCACCCGAGTACCAGGGGAGGAAAACTGAGACATATTTGAACACGTCTCCCGATCACATGGTTGATCATACTCTAGGTTCCACATGCATGTTTTAGCTGAAGGAAGAATACCTTAAACCTTGGTAGTTGAAACCCGTGG
Source organism: Grampus griseus (assembly GCF_964374135.1). NCBI lineage: Eukaryota > Metazoa > Chordata > Mammalia > Artiodactyla > Delphinidae > Grampus > Grampus griseus. The sequence goes on from NW_028133074.1 coordinate 154,000, forward strand.
AATGGGTACCATGCAATATGACTTCAAAGGGTCTTCATTTGCTCACCAAACCTCTCCAAGCCTATCACTGTTGCGTTTATGCCCCTGTACACATGCTTGATTCTCTTTCGGAGACATAGCAATCCATAGGTTTTAAGATACTTACTAGTCAGGTACATTCTTAGGCGTTTAATATGCGGTGTTGAGTCCATTTCGTTGAGCAAGGAGTAGCTCTTGTCTATTCCATATTTGGCTTAAGGAACTTTATCTTTGCTCATTTCAATCTCTGGTTTTATGCAGCACCCCAACTCACCTTTCCTCTTAAGCAAGCATAAGTTGGTTTTCTAAATTTGAGACCCTGTTCTGTTCTGTAATTCAGCTCCTGTGTAGCCAAGTTTACATTCCGTGTATTAGTGATATCTTATGATGTTTCTTTTTCTGTGTGACTTATTTCAGTTAGAATCATCATACCTGAATCCACTCATTGTGCTGCTAAGAGCCTGATGACATAGATTTCATTGCTGAGTGATATTGCTTTGTAAGTAAATACCACATCTTCTTTATCCATTTTTCACTTTCTGCGATGTTGAACTTGTACTGTAAACGAGGTTCTTGTAAACAGAGGTGTCCCAAACTTTGGGGTGGCTGTGTCTTTTTGATTTTAATTTCCCTAAGCTATAGGACCATAAGTGGAAATGTCCTAGGCTCTGTTGCTTTGTTTTTTAGATGTTTCAGGAAACACCATACACTTCTCCCGAGTGTCTGTTGGCAATTTACATCCCGCCCATCAGCATAACAAGGCTCCCAGTTCTCCATGGCCTGTCCTGCTTTTCTGGATTTTACACTTTTTTCAGATGGCCCTTTTGACCGGGGGGAAGTGAGACTTCATTGTTGTGCAGATTTCCTTTGCAAGCTTGCTTGGTTGGCCAAAAAGGGCGTATGCGTTTTTTCCTGAATATATTCAGGAAAAAACGCATACGCCCTTTTTGGCCAAGTGCATCATTGTGGACGTTCAGCCTCTTTTCCTATGCTTTCAATGCAATTCCAGTCTACCTCCTGAAATCGGTTTCCTGCAATTCTGCCCCGCTTTCAAGTCCTCTTGGCAGCCTTACTTCAGTATATTTTTGGACGATAGCTGTCATTTATATCTCTGCAGGTTTGTGAATTACAGTGCCCCTGAGCTCCTTTCTTCAACTCAATTTCTTTTGAGCTGGCCGCAACACCGCAGGATGGCTTCAGGCCCTAATCTTGTTCCGGCACGGCACACTGAGCCTTTGGTTATTTCCTCTTCCAGATGGGAAATGAGAGTTAAATTTGCCCGTCCAGACACCTCCAGCTAGCCTCTCATTGGTTCTCCCTATTCCTGTTCATCTTCCGCAGAAATTTCAAACTGGGCCAAACAGGAGGTTAAAGGCGCTGACTCTCCAAGTGGGGAGAGTGTTAGTAAAGCGTCTGGAATGTTGCACCCGAGTACCAGGGGAGGAAAACTGAGACATATTTGAACACGTCTCCCGCTCACACGTTTGATCATACTCTGGGTTCCACATGCATGTTTTAGCTGAAGGAAGAATACCTTAAACCTGGACAGTTGAGACCCGTGGAATGGGTACCATGCAATATGACTTCAAAGGGTCTTCATTTGCTCACCGAACCTCTCCAATCCTATCACTGCTGCATTTATGCCCCTGTACACATGCTTGATTCTCTTTTGGAGACATAGCAATCCATAGGTTTTAAGATACTTACTAGTCAGGTACATTCTTAGGCATTTAATATGGGGTGTTGAGTCCATTTCGTTGAGCAAGGAGTAGCTCTTGTCTATTCCATATTTGGCTTAAGGAAATTTATCTGTGCTCATTTCAATCTCTGGTTTTATGCAGCACCCCAACTCACCTTTCCCCTTAAGCAAGCATAAGTTGGTTTTCTAAATTTGAGACCCTGTTCTGTTTTGGAATTCAGTTCCTGTGTAGCCAAGTTTACATTCCGTGTATTAGTGATATCTTATGATGTTTCTTTTTTTGTGTGACTTATTTCAGTTAGAATCATCGTACCTGAATCCACTCATTATGCTGCTACGGGCCTGATGACATAGATTTCATTGCTGAGTGATACTGCATTGTACGTAAGTACCACAAGTTCTTTATCCATTTTTCACTTTCTGTGATATTGAACTTGTACGGTAAACGAGGTTCTTGTAAACAGAGGCGTCCCAAACTTTGGGGTGGCTGTGTCTTTTTGATTTTAATTTCCCTAAGCTATAGGACCATAAGTGGAAGTGCCCTAGGCTCTGTTGCTTTGTTTTTTAGATGTTTCAGGAAACACCATACACTTCTCCCGAGTGTCTGTTGGCAATTTACATCCCGCCCATCAGCATAACAAGGCTCCCAGTTCTCCATGGCCTGTCCTGCCTTTCTGGATTTTACACTTTTTTCAGATGGCCCTTTTGACCGGGGGGAAGTGAGACTTCATTGTAGTGCAGATTTCCTTTGCAAGTTTGCTTGGTTGGCCAAAAAGGGCGTATGCGTTTTTTCCTGAATATATTTAGGAAAAAACGCATACGCCCTTTTTGGCCAAGTGCATCATTGTGGACGTTCTGCCTCTTTTCCTATGCTTTCAATGCAATTCCAGTCTACCTCCTGAAATCGGTTTCCTGCAATTCTGCCCCGCTTTCAAGTCCTCTTGGCAGCCTTACTTTAGTCTATTTTTGGATGATAGCTGTCATTTATAACTGTGCACGTTTGTGAATTACAGTGCCCCTGAGCTCCTTTCTTCAACTCGCTTTCTTGTGACCTGGCCGCAACACCGCAGGATGGCTTCAGGCCCTAATCTGGTTCCGGCACGGCACGCTGAGCCTTTGGTTATTTCCTCTTCCTGGTGGGAAATGAGAGTTAAATTTGCCCGTCCAGCCACCTCCAGCTAGTCTCTCATTGGTTCTCGCTATTCCTTTTCATCTTCCGCAGAAATTGCAAACTGGGCCAAACAGGAGGTTAAAGGCGCTGACTCTCCAAGTGGGGAGAGTGTTAGTAAAGCGTCTGGAATGTTGCACCCGAGTACCAGGGGAGGAAAACTGAGACATATTTGAACACGTCTCCCATTCACATGGTTGATCATACTCTGGGTTCCACATGCATGTTTTAGCTGAAGGAAGAAACCTTAAACCTGGAGAGTTGAGACCCGTGGAATGGGTACCATGCAATATGACTTCAAAGGGTCTTCATTTGCTCACCGAACCTCTCCAATCCTATCACTGCTGCGTTTATGCCCCTGTACACATGCTTGATTCTCTTTCGGAGACATAGCAATCCATAGGTTTTAAGATACTTACTAGTCAGGTACATTCTTAGGCGTTTAATATGCGGTGTTGAGTCCATTTCGTTGAGCAAGGAGTAGCTCTTGTCTATTCCATATTTGGCTTAAGGAACTTTATCTGTGCTCATTTCAATCTCTGGTTTTATGCAGCACCCCAACTCACCTTTCCCCTTAAGCAAGCATAAGTTGGTTTTCTAAATTTGAGACCCTGTTCTGTTTTGGAATTCAGTTCCTGTGTAGCCAAGTTTACATTCCGTGTATTAGTGATATCTTATGATGTTTCTTTTTCTGTGTGACTTATTTCAGTTAGAATCATCGTACCTGAATCCACTCATTATGCTGCTACGGGCCTGATGACATAGATTTCATTGCTGAGTGATACTGCATTGTACGTAAGTACCACAAGTTCTTTATCCATTTTTCACTTTCTGTGATATTGAACTTGTACGGTAAACGAGGTTCTTGTAAACAGAGGCGTCCCAAACATTGGGGTGGCTGTGTCTTTTTTATTTTAATTTCCCTAAGCTATAGGACCATAAGTGGAAGTGCCCTAGGCTCTGTTGCTTTGTTTTTTAGATGTTTCAGGAAACACCATACACTTCTCCCGAGTGTCTGTTGGCAATTTACATCCCGCCCATCAGCATAACAAGGCTCCCAGTTCTCCATGGCCTGTCCTGCCTTTCTGGATTTTACACTTTTTTCAGATGGCCCTTTTGACCGGGGGGAAGTGAGACTTCATTGTAGTGCAGATTTCCTTTGCAAGCTTGCTTGGTTGGCCAAAAAGGGCGTATGCATTTTTTCCTGAATATATTCAGGAAAAAACGCATACGCCCTTTTTGGCCAAGTGCATCATTGTGGACGTTCTGCCTCTTTTCCTATGCTTTCAATGCAATTCCAGTCTACCTCCTGAAATCGGTTTCCTGCAATTCTGCCCCGCTTTCAAGTCCTCTTGGCAGCCTTACTTCAGTCTATTTTTGGACGATAGCTGTCATTTATAACTCTGCAGGTTTGTGAATTACAGTGCCCCTGAGCTCCTTTCTTCATCTCACTTTCTTTTGAGCTGGCCGCAACACCGCAGGATGGCTTCAGGCCCTAATCTGGTTCCGGCACGGCACGCTGAGCCTTTGGTTATTTCCTCTTCCAGATGGGAAATGAGAGTTAAATTTGCCCGTCCAGACACCTCCAGCTAGTCTCTCATTGGTTCTCCCTATTCCTGTTCATCTTCCGCAGAAATTGCAAACTGGGCCAAACAGGAGGTTAAAGGGACTGACTCTCCAAGTCGGGAGAGTGTTAGTAAAGCGTCTGGAATGTTGCACCCGAGGACCAGGGTACGAAAACTGAGACATATTTGAACACGTCTCCCGATCACATGGTTGATCATACTCTAGGTTCCACATGCATGTTTTAGCTGAAGGAAGAATACCTTAAACCTGGGTAACTGAAACCCGTGGAATGGGTACCATGCAATATGACTTCAAAGGGTCTTCATTTGCTCACCAAACCTCTCCAATCCTATCACTGCTGCGTTTATGCCCCTGTACACATGCTTGATTCTCTTTCGGAGACATAGCAATCCATAGGTTTTAAGATACTTACTAGTCAGGTACATTCTTAGGCGTTTAATATGCGGTGTTGAGTCCATTTCGTTGAGCAAGGAGTAGATCTTGTCTATTCTATATTTGGCTTAAGGAACTTTATCTGTGCTCATTTCAATCTCTGGTTTATGCAGCACCCCAACTCACCTTTCCCCTTAAGCAAGGATAAGTTGGTTTTCTAAATTTGAGACCCTCTTCTGTTTTGGAATTCAGTTCCTGTGTAGCCAAGTTTACATTCCATGTATTAGTGATATCTTATGATGTTTCTTTTTCTGTGTGACTTATTTCAGTTAGAATCATCGTACCTGAATCCACTCATTATGCTGCTATGGGCCTGATGACATAGATTTCATTGCTGAGTGATATTGCTTTGTAAGTAAATACCACAACTTCTTTATCCATTTTTCACTTTCTGCGACATTGAACATGTACTGTAAACGAGGTTCTTGTAAACAGAGGCGTCCCAAACTTTGGGGTGGCTGTGTCTTTTTGATTTTAATTTCCCTAAGCTATAGGACCATAAGTGGAAGTGCCCTAGGCTCTGTTGCTTTGTTTTTTAGATGTTTCAGGAAACACCATACACTTCTCCCGAGTGTCTGTTGGCAATTTACATCCCGCCCATCAGCATAACAAGGCTCCCAGTTCTCCATGGCCTGTCCTGCCTTTCTGGATTTTACACTTTTTTCAGATGGCCCTTTTGACTGGGGGGAAGTGAGACTTCATTGTAGTGCAGATTTACTTTACAAGCTTGCTTGGTTGGCCAAAAAGTGCGTATGCGTTTTTCCTTAGTATATTCAGGAAAAAACGCATACGCCCTTTTTGTCCAAGTGCATCATTGTGGACGTTCTGCCTCTTTTCCTATGCTTTCAATGCAATTCCAGTCTACCTCCTGAAATCGGTTTCCTGCAATTCTGCCCCGCTTTCAAGTCCTCTTGGCAGCCTTACTTCAGTATATTTTTGGAAGATAGCTGTCATTTATAACTCTGCAGGTTTGTGAATTACAGTGCCCCTGAGCTCCTTTCTTCAACTCGCTTTCTTGTGACCTGGCCGAAACACCGCAGGATGGCTTCAGGCCCTAATCTGGTTCCGGCACGGCACGCTGAGCCTTTGGTTAATTCCTCTTCCTGGTGGGAAATGAGAGTTAAATTTGCCCGTCCAGACACCTCCAGCTAGTCTCTCATTGGTTCTCGCTATTCCTGTTCATCTTCCGCAGAAATTGCAAACTGGGCCAAACAGGAGGTTAAAGGGACTGACTCTCCAAGTCGGGAGAGTGTTAGTAAAGCGTCTGGAATGTTGCACCCGAGTACCAGGGTACGAAAACTTAGACATATTTGAACACGTCTCCCGATCACATGGTTGATCATACTCTAGGTTCCACATGCATGTTTTAGCTGAAGGAAGAATACCTTAAACCTGGGTAGTTGAAACCCGTGGAATGGGTACCATGCAATATGACTTCAAAGGGTCTTCATTTTCTCACCGAACCTCTCCAATCCTATCACTGCTGCGTTTATGCCCCTGTACACATGCTTGACTCTCTTTCGGAGACATAGCAATCCATAGGTTTTAAGATACTTACTAGTCAGGTACATTCTTAGGCGTTTAATATGCGGTGTTGAGTCCATTTCGTTGAGCAAGGAGTAGATCTTGTCTATTCTATATTTGGCTTAAGGAACTTTATCTGTGCTCATTTCAATCTCTGGTTTATGCAGCACCCCAACTCACCTTTCCCCTTAAGCAAGGATAAGTTGGTTTTCTAAATTTGAGACCCTCTTCTGTTTTGGAATTCAGTTCCTGTGTAGCCAAGTTTACATTCCGTGTATTAGTGATATCTTATGATGTCTTTTTCTGTGTGACTTATTTCAGTTAGAATCATCGTACCTGAATCCACTCATTATGCTGCTATGGGCCTGATGACATAGATTTCATTGCTGAGTGATATTGCTTTGTAAGTAAATACCACAACTTCTTTATCCATTTTTCACTTTCTGCGACATTGAACATGTACTGTAAACGAGGTTCTTGTAAACAGAGGCGTCCCAAACTTTGAGGTGGCTGTGTCTTTTTGATTTTAATTTCCCTAAGCTATAGGACCATAAGTGGAAGTGCCCTAGGCTCTGTTGCTTTGTTTTTTAGATGTTTCAGGAAACACCATACACTTCTCCCGAGTGTCTGTTGGCAATTTACATCCCGCCCATCAGCATAACAAGGCTCCCAGTTCTCCATGGCCTGTCCTGCCTTTCTGGATTTTACACTTTTTTCAGATGGCCCTTTTGACCGGGGGGAAGTGAGACTTCATTGTAGTGCAGATTTCCTTTGCAAGCTTGCTTGGTTGGCCAAAAAGGGCGTATGCGTTTTTTCCTGAATATATTCAGGAAAAAACACATACGCCCTCTTTGGCCAAGTGCATCATTGTGGACGCGCTGCCTCTTTTCCTATGCTTTCAATGCAATTCCAGTCTACCTCCTGAAATCGGTTTCCTGCAATTCTGCCCCGCTTTCAAGTCCTCTTGGCAGCCTTACTTCAGTATATTTTTCGACGATAGCTGTCATTTATAACTCTGCAGGTTTGTGAATTACAGTGCCCCTGAGCTCCTTTCTTCAACTCGCTTTCTTGTGAGCTGGCCGCAACACCGCAGGATGGCTTCAGGCCCTAATCTGGTTCCGGCACGGCACGCTGAGCCTTTGGTTAATTCCTCTTCCTGGTGGGAAATGAGAGTTAAATTTGCCCGTCCAGACACCTCCAGCTAGTCTCTCATTGGTTCTCACTATTCCTGTTCATCTTCCGCAGAAATTCCAAACTGGGCCAAACAGGAGGTTAAAGGGACTGACTCTCCAAGTCGGGAGAGTGTTAGTAAAGCGTCTGGAATGTTGCACCCGAGGACCAGGGTACGAAAACTGAGACATATTTGAACACGTCTCCCGATCACATGGTTGATCATACTCTAGGTTCCACATGCATGTTTTAGCTGAAGGAAGAATACATTAAACCTGGGTAACTGAAACCCGTGGAATGGGTACCATGCAATATGACTTCAAAGGGTCTTCATTTGCTCACCAAACCTCTCCAATCCTATCACTGCTGCGTTTATGCCCCTGTACACATGCTTGATTCTCTTTTGGAGACATAGCAATCCATAGATTTTAAGATACTTACTAGTCAGGTACATTTTTAGGCGTTTAATATGGGGTGTTGAGTCCATTTCATTGAGCAAGGAGTAGCTCTTGTCTATTCCATATTTGGCTTAAGGAACTTTATCTGTGCTCATTTCAATCTCTGGTTTTATGCAGCACCCCAACTCACCTTTCCCCTTAAGCAAGCATAAGGTGGTTTTCTAAATTTGAGACCCTGTTCTGTTTTGGAATTCAGTTCCTGTGTAGCCAAGTTTACATTCCGTGTATTAGTGATATCTTATGATGTTTCTTTTTCTGTGTGACTTATTTCAGTTAGAATCATCGTACCTGAATCCACTCATTATGCTGCTACGGGCCTGATGACATAGATTTCATTGCTGAGTGATACTGCATTGTACGTAAGTACCACAAGTTCTTTATCCATTTTTCACTTTCTGTGATATTGAACTTGTACGGTAAACGAGGTTCTTGTAAACAGAGGCGTCCCAAACTTTGGGGTGGCTGTGTCTTTTTGATTTTAATTTCCCTAAGCTATAGGACCATAAGTGGAAGTGCCCTAGGCTCTGTTGCTTTGTTTTTTAGATGTTTCAGGAAACACCATACACTTCTCCCGAGTGTCTGTTGGCAATTTACATCCCGCCCATCAGCATAACAAGGCTCCCAGTTCTCCATGGCCTGTCCTGCCTTTCTGGATTTTACACTTTTTTCAGATGGCCCTTTTGACCGGGGGGAAGTGAGACTTCATTGTAGTGCAGATTTCCTTTGCAAGTTTGCTTGGTTGGCCAAAAAGGGCGTATGCGTTTTTTCCTGAATATATTTAGGAAAAAACGCATACGCCCTTTTTGGCCAAGTGCATCATTGTGGACGTTCTGCCTCTTTTCCTATGCTTTCAATGCAATTCCAGTCTACCTCCTGAAATCGGTTTCCTGCAATTCTGCCCCGCTTTCAAGTCCTCTTGGCAGCCTTACTTTAGTCTATTTTTGGATGATAGCTGTCATTTATAACTGTGCAGGTTTGTGAATTACAGTGCCCCTGAGCTCCTTTCTTCAACTCGCTTTCTTGTGACCTGGCCGCAACACCGCAGGATGGCTTCAGGCCCTAATCTGGTTCCGGCACGGCATGCTGAGCCTTTGGTTATTTCCTCTTCCTGGTGGGAAATGAGAGTTAAATTTGCCCGTCCAGACACCTCCAGCTAGTCTCTCATTGGTTCTCGCTATTCCTTTTCATCTTCCGCAGAAATTGCAAACTGGGCCAAACAGGAGGTTAAAGGCGCTGACTCTCCAAGTGGGGAGAGTGTTAGTAAAGCGTCTGGAATGTTGCACCCGAGTACCAGGGGAGGAAAACTGAGACATATTTGAACACGTCTCCCATTCACATGGTTGGTCATACTCTGGGTTCCACATGCATGTTTTAGCTGAAGGAAGAAACCTAAAACCTGGAGAGTTGAGACCCGTGGAATGGGTACCATGCAATATGACTTCAAAGGGTCTTCATTTGCTCACCGAACCTCTCCAATCCTATCACTGCTGCGTTTATGCCCCTGTGCACATGCTTGATTCTCTTTCGGAGACATAGCAATCCATAGGTTTTAAGATACTTACTAGTCAGGTACATTCTTAGGCGTTTAATATGCGGTGTTGAGTCCATTTCGTTGAGCAAGGAGTAGCTCTTGTCTATTCCATATTTGGCTTAAGGAACTTTATCTGTGCTCATTTCAATCTCTGGTTTTATGCAGCACCCCAACTCACCTTTCCCCTTAAGCAAGCATAAGTTGGTTTTCTAAATTTGAGACCCTGTTCTGTTTTGGAATTCAGTTCCTGTGTAGCCAAGTTTACATTCCGTGTATTAGTGATATCTTATGATGTTTCTTTTTCTGTGTGACTTATTTCAGTTAGAATCATCGTACCTGAATCCACTCATTATGCTGCTACGGGCCTGATGACATAGATTTCATTGCTGAGTGATACTGCATTGTACGTAAGTACCACAAGTTCTTTATCCATTTTTCACTTTCTGTGATATTGAACTTGTACGGTAAACGAGGTTCTTGTAAACAGAGGCGTCCCAAACATTGGGGTGGCTGTGTCTTTTTTATTTTAATTTCCCTAAGCTATAGGACCATAAGTGGAAGTGCCCTAGGCTCTGTTGCTTTGTTTTTTAGATGTTTCAGGAAACACCATACACTTCTCCCGAGTGTCTGTTGGCAATTTACATCCCGCCCATCAGCATAACAAGGCTCCCAGTTCTCCATGGCCTGTCCTGCCTTTCTGGATTTTACACTTTTTTCAGATGGCCCTTTTGACCGGGGGGAAGTGAGACTTCATTGTAGTGCAGATTTCCTTTGCAAGCTTGCTTGGTTGGCCAAAAAGGGTGTATGCATTTTTTCCTGAATATATTCAGGAAAAAACGCATACGCCCTTTTTGGCCAAGTGCATCATTGTGGACGTTCTGCCTCTTTTCCTATGCTTTCAATGCAATTCCAGTCTACCTCCTGAAATCGGTTTCCTGCAATTCTGCCCCGCTTTCAAGTCCTCTTGGCAGCCTTACTTCAGTCTATTTTTGGACGATAGCTGTCATTTATAACTCTGCAGGTTTGTGAATTACAGTGCCCCTGAGCTCCTTTCTTCATCTCACTTTCTTTTGAGCTGGCCGCAACACCGCAGGATGGCTTCAGGCCCTAATCTGGTTCCGGCACGGCACGCTGAGCCTTTGGTTATTTCCTCTTCCAGATGGGAAATGAGAGTTAAATTTGCCCGTCCAGACACCTCCAGCTAGTCTCTCATTGGTTCTCCCTATTCCTGTTCATCTTCCGCAGAAATTGCAAACTGGGCCAAACAGGAGGTTAAAGGGACTGACTCTCCAAGTCGGGAGAGTGTTAGTAAAGCGTCTGGAATGTTGCACCCGAGGACCAGGGTACGAAAACTGAGACATATTTGAACACGTCTCCCGATCACATGGTTGATCATACTCTAGGTTCCACATGCATGTTTTAGCTGAAGGAAGAATACCTTAAACCTGGGTAACTGAAACCCGTGGAATGGGTACCATGCAATATGACTTCAAAGGGTCTTCATTTGCTCACCAAACCTCTCCAATCCTATCACTGCTGCGTTTATGCCCCTGTACACATGCTTGATTCTCTTTCGGAGACATACAATCCATAGGTTTTAAGATACTTACTAGTCAGGTACATTCTTAGGCGTTTAATATGCGGTGTTGAGTCCATTTCGTTGAGCAAGGAGTAGATCTTGTCTATTCTATATTTGGCTTAAGGAACTTTATCTGTGCTCATTTCAATCTCTGGTTTATGCAGCACCCCAACTCACCTTTCCCCTTAAACAAGGATAAGTTGGTTTTCTAAATTTGAGACCCTCTTCTGTTCTGGAATTCAGTTCCTGTGTAGCCAAGTTTACATTCCATGTATTAGTGATATCTTATGATGTTTCTTTTTCTGTGTGACTTATTTCAGTTAGAATCATCGTACCTGAATCCACTCATTATGCTGCTATGGGCCTGATGACATAGATTTCATTGCTGAGTGATATTGCTTTGTAAGTAAATACCACAACTTCTTTATCCATTTTTCACTTTCTGCGACATTGAACATGTACTGTAAACGAGGTTCTTGTAAACAGAGGCGTCCCAAACTTTGAGGTGGCTGTGTCTTTTTGATTTTAATTTCCCTAAGCTATAGGACCATAAGTGGAAGTGCCCTAGGCTCTGTTGCTTTGTTTTTTAGATGTTTCAGGAAACACCATACACTTCTCCCGAGTGTCTGTTGGCAATTTACATCCCGCCCATCAGCATAACAAGGCTCCCAGTTCTCCATGGCCTGTCCTGCCTTTCTGGATTTTACACTTTTTTCAGATGGCCCTTTTGACTGGGGGGAAGTGAGACTTCATTGTAGTGCAGATTTACTTTACAAGCTTGCTTGGTTGGCCAAAAAGTGCGTATGCGTTTTTCCTTAGTATATTCAGGAAAAAACGCATACGCCCTTTTTGTCCAAGTGCATCATTGTGGACGTTCTGCCTCTTTTCCTATGCTTTCAATGCAATTCCAGTCTACCTCCTGAAATCGGTTTCCTGCAATTCTGCCCCGCTTTCAAGTCCTCTTGGCAGCCTTACTTCAGTATATTTTTGGAAGATAGCTGTCATTTATAACTCTGCAGGTTTGTGAATTACAGTGCCCCTGAGCTCCTTTCTTCAACTCGCTTTCTTGTGACCTGGCCGAAACACCGCAGGATGGCTTCAGGCCCTAATCTGGTTCCGGCACGGCACGCTGAGCCTTTGGTTAATTCCTCTTCCTGGTGGGAAATGAGAGTTAAATTTGCCCGTCCAGACACCTCCAGCTAGTCTCTCATTGGTTCTCGCTATTCCTGTTCATCTTCCGCAGAAATTGCAAACTGGGCCAAACAGGAGGTTAAAGGGACTGACTCTCCAAGTCGGGAGAGTGTTAGTAAAGCGTCTGGAATGTTGCACCCGAGTACCAGGGTACGAAAACTTAGACATATTTGAACACGTCTCCCGATCACATGGTTGATCATACTCTAGGTTCCACATGCATGTTTTAGCTGAAGGAAGAATACCTTAAACCTGGGTAGTTGAAACCCGTGGAATGGGTACCATGCAATATGACTTCAAAGGGTCTTCATTTGCTCACCGAACCTCTCCAATCCTATCACTGCTGCGTTTATGCCCCTGTACACATGCTTGACTCTCTTTCGGAGACATAGCAATCCATAGGTTTTAAGATACTTACTAGTCAGGTACATTCTTAGGCGTTTAATATGCGGTGTTGAGTCCATTTCGTTGAGCAAGGAGTAGATCTTGTCTATTCTATATTTGGCTTAAGGAACTTTATCTGTGCTCATTTCAATCTCTGGTTTATGCAGCACCCCAACTCACCTTTCCCCTTAAGCAAGGATAAGTTGGTTTTCTAAATTTGAGACCCTCTTCTGTTTTGGAATTCAGTTCCTGTGTAGCCAAGTTTACATTCCGTGTATTAGTGATATCTTATGATGTTTCTTTTTCTGTGTGACTTATTTCAGTTAGAATCATCGTACCTGAATCCACTCATTATGCTGCTATGGGCCTGATGACATAGATTTCATTGCTGAGTGATATTGCTTTGTAAGTAAATACCACAACTTCTTTATCCATTTTTCACTTTCTGCGACATTGAACATGTACTGTAAACGAGGTTCTTGTAAACAGAGGCGTCCCAAACTTTGAGGTGGCTGTGTGTTTTTGATTTTAATTTCCCTAAGCTATAGGACCATAAGTGGAAGTGCCCTAGGCTCTGTTGCTTTGTTTTTTAGATGTTTCAGGAAACACCATACACTTCTCCCGAGTGTCTGTTGGCAATTTACATCCCGCCCATCAGCATAACAAGGCTCCCAGTTCTCCATGGCCTGTCCTGCCTTTCTGGATTTTACACTTTTTTCAGATGGCCCTTTTGACCGGGGGGAAGTGAGACTTCATTGTAGTGCAGATTTCCTTTGCAAGCTTGCTTGGTTGGCCAAAAAGGGCGTATGCGTTTTTTCCTGAATATATTCAGGAAAAAACACATACGCCCTCTTTGGCCAAGTGCATCATTGTGGACGCGCTGCCTCTTTTCCTATGCTTTCAATGCAATTCCAGTCTACCTCCTGAAATCGGTTTCCTGCAATTCTGCCCCGCTTTCAAGTCCTCTTGGCAGCCTTACTTCAGTATATTTTTCGACGATAGCTGTCATTTATAACTCTGCAGGTTTGTGAATTACAGTGCCCCTGAGCTCCTTTCTTCAACTCGCTTTCTTGTGAGCTGGCCGCAACACCGCAGGATGGCTTCAGGCCCTAATCTGGTTCCGGCACGGCACGCTGAGCCTTTGGTTAATTCCTCTTCCTGGTGGGAAATGAGAGTTAAATTTGCCCGTCCAGACACCTCCAGCTAGTCTCTCATTGGTTCTCACTATTCCTGTTCATCTTCCGCAGAAATTCCAAACTGGGCCAAACAGGAGGTTAAAGGGACTGACTCTCCAAGTCGGGAGAGTGTTAGTAAAGCGTCTGGAATGTTGCACCCGAGGACCAGGGTACGAAAACTGAGACATATTTGAACACGTCTCCCGATCACATGGTTGATCATACTCTAGGTTCCACATGCATGTTTTAGCTGAAGGAAGAATACATTAAACCTGGGTAACTGAAACCCGTGGAATGGGTACCTTGCAATATGACTTCAAAGGGTCTTCATTTGCTCACCAAACCTCTCCAATCCTATCACTGCTGCGTTTATGCCCCTGTACACATGCTTGATTCTCTTTTGGAGACATAGCAATCCATAGATTTTAAGATACTTACTAGTCAGGTACATTTTTAGGCGTTTAATATGGGGTGTTGAGTCCATTTCATTGAGCAAGGAGTAGCTCTTGTCTATTCCATATTAGGCTTAAGGAACTTTATCTGTGCTCATTTCAATCTCTGGTTTTATGCAGCACCCCAACTCACCTTTCCCCTTAAGCAAGCATAAGGTGGTTTTCTAAATTTGAGACCCTGTTCTGTTTTGGAATTCAGTTCCTGTGTAGCCAAGTTTACATTCCGTGTATTAGTGATATCTTATGATGTTTCTTTTTCTGTGTGACTTATTTCAGTTAGAATCATCGTACCTGAATCCACTCATTGTGCTGCTACGGGCCTGATGACATAGATTTCATTGCTGAGTGATACTGCATTGTACGTAAATACCACAAGTTCTTTATCCATTTTTCACTTTCTGTGATATTGAACTTGTACGGTAAACGAGGTTCTTGTAAACAGAGGCGTCCCAAACTTTGGGGTGGCTGTGTCTTTTTGATTTTAATTTCCCTAAGCTATAGGACCATAAGTGGAAGTGCCCTAGGCTCTGTTGCTTTGTTTTTTAGATGTTTCAGGAAACACCATACACTTCTCCCGAGTGTCTGTTGGCAATTTACATCCCGCCCATCAGCATAACAAGGCTCCCAGTCCTCCATGGCCTGTCCTGCCTTTCTGGATTTTACACTTTTTTCAGATGGCCCTTTTGACCGGGGGGAAGTGAGACTTCATTGTAGTGCAGATTTCCTTTGCAAGCTTGCTTGGTTGGCCAAAAAGGGCGTATGCGTTTTTTCCTGAATATATTCAGGAAAAAACGCATACGCCCTTTTTGGCCAAGTGCATCATTGTGGACGTTTTGCCTCGTTTCCTATGCTTTCAATGCAATTCCAGTCTACCTCCTGAAATCGGTTTCTTGCAATTCTGCCCCGCTTTCAAGTCCTCTTGGCAGCCTTACTTCAGTATATTTTTCGACGATAGCTGTCATTTATAACTATGCAGGTTTGTGAATTACAGTGCCCCTGAGCTCCTTTCTTCAACTCGCTTTCTTTTCAGCTGGCCGCAACACCACAGGATGGCTTCAGGCCCTAATCTGGTTCCGGCACGGCACGCTGAGCCTTTGGTTATTTCCTCTTCCTGGTGGGAAATGAGAGTTAAATTTGCCCGTCCAGACACCTCCAGCTAGTCTCTCATTGGTTCTCGCTATTCCTGTTCATCTTCCGCAGAAATTGCAAACTGGGCCAAACAGGAGGTTAAAGGCGCTGACTCTCCAAGTGGGGAGAGTGTTAGTAAAGCGTCTGGAATGTTGCACCCGAGTACCAGGGGAGGAAAACTGAGACATATTTGAACACGTCTCCCGATCACATGGTTGATCATACTCTAGGTTCCACATGCATGTTTTAGCTGAAGGGAGAATACATTAAACCTGGGTAACTGAAACCCGTGGAATGGGTACCATGCAATATGACTTCAAAGGGTCTTCATTTGCTCACCGAACCTCTCCAATCCTATCACTGCAGCGTTTATGCCCCTGTACACACGCTTGATTCTCTTTTGGAGACATAGCAATCCATAGATTTTAAGATACTTACTAGTCAGGTACATTCTTAGGCGTTTAATATGCGGTGTTGAGTCCATTTCGTTGAGCAAGGAGTAGCTCTTGTCTATTCCATATTTGGCTTAAGGAACTTTATCTGTGCTCATTTCGATCTCTGGTTTTATGCAGCACCCCAACTCACCTTTCCCCTTAAGCAAGCATAAGTTGGTTTTCTAAATTTGAGACCCTGTTCTGTTTTGGAATTCAGTTCCTGTGTAGCCAAGTTTACATTCCGTGTATTAGTGATATCTTATGATGTTTCTTTTTCTGTGTGACTTATTTCAGTTAGAATCATCGTACCTGAATCCACTCATTATGCTGCTATGGGCCTTATGACATAGATTTCATTGCTGAGTGTTACTGCATTGTACGTAAGTACCACAAGTTCTTTATCCATTTTTCACTTTCTGTGATATTGAACTTGTACGGTAAACGAGGTTCTTGTAAACAGAGGCGTCCCAAACTTTGGGGTGGCTGTGTCTTTTTGATTTTAATTTCCCTAAGCTATAGGACCATAAGTGGAAGTGCCCTAGGCTCTGTTGCTTTGGTTTTTAGATGTTTCAGGAAACACCATACACTTCTCCCGAGTGTCTGTTGGCAATTTACATCCCGCCCATCAGCATAACAAGGTTCCCAGTTCTCCATGGCCTGTCCTGCCTTTCTGGATTTTACACTTTTTTCAGATGGCCCTTTTGACCGGGAGGAAGTGAGACTTCATTGTAGTGCAGATTTCCTTTGCAAGCTTGCTTGGTTGGCAAAAAAGGGCGTATGTGTTTTTTCCTGAATATATTCAGGGAAAAACGCATACGCCCTTTTTGGCCAAGTGCATCATTGTGGACGTTTTGCTTCTTTTAATATGCTTTCAATGCAATTCCAGTCTACCTCCTGAAATCGGTTTCCTGCAATTCTGCCCCGCTTTCAAGTCCTCTTGGCAGCCTTACTTCAGTATATTTTTCGACGATAGCTGTCATTTATAACTCTGCAGGTTTGTGAATTACAGTGCCCCTGAGCTCCTTTCTTCAACTCGCTTTCTTTTGAGCTGGCCGCAACACCGCAGGATGGCTTCAGGCCCTAATCTGGTTCCGGCACGGCACGCTGAGCCTTTGGTTAATTCCTCTTCCTGGTGGGAAATGAGAGTTAAATTTGCCCGTCCAGACACCTCCAGCTAGTCTCTCATTGGTTCTCGCTATTCCTGTTCATCTTCCGCAGAAATTGCAAACTGGGCCAAACAGGAGGTTAAAGGGACTGAGTCTCCAAGTCGGGAGAGTGTTAGTAAAGCGTCTGGAATGTTGCACCCGAGTACCAGGGTACGAAAACTGAGACATATTTGAACACGTCTCCCGTTCACACGGTTGATCATACTCTGGGTTCCACATGCATGTTTTAGCTGAAGTCAGAATACCTTAAACCTGGAGACTTGAGACCCGTGTAATGGGAACCACGCAATATGACTTCAAAGGGTCTTCATTTGCTCACCGAACCTCTCCAATCCTACCACTGCAGCGTTTATGCCCCTGTACACACCCTTGATTCTCTTTTGGAGACATAGCAATCCATAGGTTTAAAGATACTTACTAGTCAGGTACATTCTTAGGCGTTTAATATGGGGTGTTGAGTCCATTTCGTTGAGCAAGGAGTAGCTCTTGTCTATTCCATATTTGGCTTAAGGAACTTTATCTGTGCTCATTTCAATCTCTGGTTTTATGCAGCACCCCAACTCACCTTTCCCCTTAAGCAAGCATAAGTTGGTTTTCTAAATTTGAGACCCTGTTCTGTTTTGGAATTCAGTTCCTGTGTAGCCAAGTTTACATTCCGTGTATTAGTGATATCTTATGATGTTTCTTTTTCTGTGTGACTTATTTCAGTTATAATCATCGTACCTGAATCCACTCATTGTACTGCTAAGAGCCTGATGACATAGATTTCATTGCTGAGTGATATTGCTTTGTATGTAAATACCACATCTTCTTTATCCATTTTTCACTTTCTGCGATGTTGAACTTGTACTGTAAACGAGGTTCTTGTAAACAGAGGCGTCCCAAACTTTGGGGTGGCTGTGTCTTTTTGATTTTAATTTCCCTAAGCTATAGGACCATAAGTGGAAGTGCCCTAGGCTCTGTTGCTTTGTTTTTTAGATGTTTCAGGAAACACCATACACTTCTCCCGAGTGTCTGTTGGCAATTTACATCCCGCCCATCAGCATAACAAGGCTCCCAGTTCTCCATGGCCTGTCCTGCCTTTCTGGATTTTACACTTTTTTCAGATGGCCCTTTTGACCGGGGGGAAGTGAGACTTCATTGTAGTGCAGATTTCCTTTGCAAGCTTGCTTGGTTGGCCAAAAAGGGCGTATGCGTTTTTTCCTGAATATATTCAGGAAAAAACGCATACGCCCTTTTTGGCCAAGTGCATCATTGTGGACGTTCTGCCTCTTTTCCTATGCTTTCAATGCAATTCCAGTCTACCTCCTGAAATCGGTTTCCTGCAATTCTGCCCCGCTTTCAAGTCCTCTTGGCAGCCTTACTTTAGTCTATTTTTGGATGATAGCTGTCATTTATAACTGTGCAGGTTTGTGAATTACAGTGCCCCTGAGCTCCTTTCTTCAACTCGCTTTCTTGTGACCTGGCCGCAACACCGCAGGATGGCTTCAGGCCCTAATCTGGTTCCGGCACGGCACGCTGAACCTTTGGTTATTTCCTCTTCCTGGTGGGAAATGAGAGTTAAATTTGCCCGTCCAGCCACCTCCAGCTAGTCTCTCATTGGTTCTCGCTATTCCTTTTCATCTTCCGCAGAAATTGCAAACTGGGCCAAACAGGAGGTTAAAGGGACTGATTCTCCAAGTCGGGAGAGTGTTAGTAAAGCTTCTGGAATGTTGCACCCGAGTACCAGGGGAGGAAAACTGAGACATATTTGAACACGTCTCCCGATCACATGGTTGATCATACTCTAGGTTCCACATGCATGTTTTAGCTGAAGGAAGAATACCTTAAACCTGGGTAGTTGAAACCCGTGGAATGGGTACCATGCAATATGACTTCAAAGGGTCTTCATTTGCTCACCGAACCTCTCCAATCCTATCACTGCTTCGTTTATGCCCCTGTACACATGCTTGATTCTCTTTCGGAGACATAGCAATCCATAGCTTTTAAGATACTTATTAGTCAGGTACATTCTTAGGCGTTTAATATGCGGTGTTGAGTCCATTTCGTTGAGCAAGGAGTAGCTCTTGTCTATTCCATATTTGGCTTAAGGAACTTTATCTGTGCTCATTTCAATCTCTGGTTTTATGCAGCACCCCAACTCACCTTTCCTCTTAAGCAAGCATAAGTTGGTTTTCTAAATTTGAGACCCTGTTCTGTTCTGTAATTCAGTTCCTGTGTAGCCAAGTTTACATTCCGTGTATTAGTGATATCTTATGATGTTTCTTTTTCTGTGTGACTTATTTCAGTTAGAATCATCATACCTGAATCCACTCATTGTGCTGCTAAGAGCCTGATGACATAGATTTCATTGCTGAGTGATATTGCTTTGTAAGTAAATACCACATCTTCTTTATCCATTTTTCAATTTCTGCAATGTTGAACTTGTACTGTAAACGAGGTTCTTGTAAACAGAGGCGTCCCAAACTTTGGGGTGGCTGTGTCTTTTTGATTTTAATTTCCCTAAGCTATAGGACCATAAGTGGAAGTGCCCTAGGCTCTGTTGCTTTGTTTTTTAGATGTTTCAGGAAACACCATACACTTCTCCCGAGTGTCTGTTGGCAATTTACATCCCGCCCATCAGCATAACAAGGCTCCCAGTTCTCCATGGCCTGTCCTGCCTTTCTGGATTTTACACTTTTTTCAGATGGCCCTTTTGACGGGGGGAAGTGAAACTTCATTGTAGTGCAGATTTCCTTTGCAAGCTTGCTTGGTTGGCCAAAAAGTGCGTATGCGTTTTTTCCTGAATATATTCAGGAAAAAACGCATACGCCCTTTTTGGCCAAGTGCATCATTGTGGACGTTCTGCCTCTTTTCCTATGCTTTCAATGCAATTCCAGTCTACCTCCTGAAATCGGTTTCCTGCAATTCTGCCCCGCTTTCAAGTCCTCTTGGCAGCCTTACTTCAGTCTATTTTTGGACGATAGCTGTCATTTATAACTCTGCAGGTTTGTGAATTACAGTGCCCCTGAGCTCCTTTCTTCAACTCGCTTTCTTTTGAGCTGGCCGCAACACCACAGGATGGCTTCAGGCCCTAATCTGGTTCCGGCACGGCACGCTGAGCCTTTGGTTATTTCCTCTTCCTGGTGGGAAATGAGAGTTAAATTTGCCCGTCCAGATACCTCCAGCTAGTCTCTCATTGGTTCTCCCTATTCCTGTTCATCTTCCGCAGAAATTGCAAACTGGGCCAAACAGGAGGTTAAAGGCGCTGACTATCCAAGTGGGGAGAGTGTTAGTAAAGCGTCTGGAATGCTGCACCCGAGTACCAGGGGAGGAAAACTGAGACATATTTGAACACGTTTCCCGTTCACACGGTTGATCATAATCTGGGTTCCACATGCATGTTTTAGCTGAAGAAAGAATACCTTAAACCTGTAGAGGTGAGACCCGTGGAATGGGTACCATGCAATATGACTTCAAAGGGTCTTCATTTGCTCACCGAACCTCTCCAATCCTATCACTGCTGCGTTTATGCCCCTGTACACATGCTTGATTCTCTTTTGGAGACATAGCAAACCATAGGTTTTAAGATACTTACTAGTCAGGTACATTCTTTGGCGTTTAATATGGGGTGTTGAGTCCATTTCGTTGAGCAAGGAGTAGCTCTTGTCTATTCCATATTTGGCTTACGGAACTTTATCTGTGCTCATTTCAATCTCTGGTTTTATGCAGCACCCCAACTCACCTTTCCCCTTAAGCAAGCATAAGTTGGTTTTCTAAATTTGAGACCCTGTTCTGTTTTGGAATTCAGTTCCTGTGTAGCCAAGTTTACATTCCGTGTATTAGTGATATCTTATGATGTTTCTTTTGCTGTGTGACTTATTTCAGTTAGAATCATCGTACCTGAATCCACTCATTATGCTGCTACTTGCCTGATGACATAGATTTCATTGCTGAGTGATACTTCATTGTACGTAAGTACCACAAGTTCTTTATCCATTTTTCACTTTCTGCGATTTTGAACTTGTACTGTACACGAGGTTCTTGTAAACAGAGGCGTCCCAAACTTTGGGGTGGCTGTGTCTTTTTGATTTTAATTTCCCTAAGCTATAGGACCATAAGTGGAAGTGCCCTAGGCTCTGTTGCTTTGTTTTTTAGATGTTTCAGGAAACACCATACACTTCTCCCGAGTGTCTGTTGGCAATTTACATCCCGCCCATCAGCATAACAAGGCTCCCAGTTCTCTATGGCCTGTCCTGCCTTTCGGGATTTTACACTTTTTTCAGATGGCCCTTTTGACGGGGGGAAGTGAGACTTCATTGTAGTGCAGATTTCCTTTACAAGCTTGCTTGGTTGGCCAAAAAGGGCGTATGCGTTTTTTCCTGAATATATTCAGTAAAAAACGCATATGCCCTTTTTGGCCAAGTGCATCATTGTGGACGTTCTGCCTCTTTTCCTATGCTTTCAATGCAATTCCAGCCTACCTCCTGAAATCGGTTTCCTGCAATTCTGCCCCGTTTCAAGTCCTCTTGGCAGCCTTACTTCAGTATATTTTTGGATGATAGCTGTCATTTATAACTCTGCAGGTTTGTGAATTACAGTGCCCCTGAGCTCCTTTCTTCAACTCGCTTTCTTGTGACCTGGCCGCAACACCGCAGGACGGCTTCAGGCCCTAATCTGGTTCCGGCACGGCACGCTGAGCCTTTGGTTAATTCCTCTTCCTGGTGGGAAATGAGAGTTAAATTTGCCCGTCCAGACACCTCCAGCTAGTCTCTCATTGGTTCTCGCTATTCCTGTTCATCTTCCGCAGAAATTGCAAACTGGGCCAAACAGGATGTTAAAGGGACTGACTCTCCAAGTCGGGAGAGTGTTAGTAAAGCGTCTGGAATGTTGAACCCGAGTACCAGGGTACGAAAACTGAGACATATTTGAACACGTCTCCCGATCACATGGTTGATCATACTCTAGGTTCCACATGCATGTTTTAGCTGAAGGAAGAATACCTTAAACCTGGGTAGTTGAAACCCGTGGAATGGGTACCATGCAATATGACTTCAAAGGGTCTTCATTTGCTCACTGAACCTCTCCAATCCTATCACTGCTGCGTTTATGCCCCTGTACACATGCTTGATTCTCTTTCGGAGACATAGCAATCCATAGGTTTTAAGATACTTACTAGTCAGGTACATTCTTAGGCGTTTAATATGCGGTGTTGAGTCCATTTCGTTGAGCAAGGAGTAGCTCTTGTCTATTCCATATTTGGCTTAAGGAACTTTATCTGTGCTCATTTCAATCTCTGGTTTTATGCAGCACCCCAACTCACCTTTCCCCTTAAACAAGCATAAGGTGGTTTTCTAAATTTGAGACCCTGTTCTGTTTTGGAATTCAGTTCCTGTGTAGCCAAGTTTACATTCCGTGTATTAGTGATATCTTATGATGTTTCTTTTTCTGTGTGACTTATTTCAGTTAGAATCATCGTACCTGAATCCACTCATTATGCTGCTACGGGCCTGATGACATAGATTTCATTGCTGAGTGATACTGCATTGTACGTAAGTACCACAAGTTCTTTATCCATTTTTCACTTTCTGTGATATTGAACTTGTACGGTAAACGAGGTTCTTGTAAACAGAGGCGTCCCAAACTTTGGGGTGGCTGTGTCTTTTTGATTTTAATTTCCCTAAGCTATAGGACCATAAGTGGAAGTGCCCTAGGCTCTGTTGCTTTGTTTTTTAGATGTTTCAGGAAACACCATACACTTCTCCCGAGTGTCTGTTGGCAATTTCCATCCCGCCCATCAGCATAACAAGGCTCGCAGTTCTCCATGGCCTGTCCTGCCTTTCTGGATTTTACACTTTTTTCAGATGGCCCTTTTGACCGGGGGGAAGTGAGACTTCATTGTAGTGCAGATTTCCTTTGCAAGCTTGCTTGGTTGGCCAAAAAGGGCGTATGCGTTTTTTCCTGAATATATTCAGGAAAAAACGCATACGCCCTTTTTGGCCAAGTGCATCATTGTGGACGTTCTGCCTCTTTTCCTATGCTTTCAATGCAATTCCAGTCTACCTCCTGAAATCGGTTTCCTGCAATTCTGCCCCGCTTTCAAGTCCTCTTGGCAGCCTTACTTTAGTCTATTTTTGGATGATAGCTGTCATTTATAACTGTGCAGGTTTGTGAATTACAGTGCCCCTGAGCTCCTTTCTTCAACTCGCTTTCTTGTGACCTGGCCGCAACACCGCAGGATGGCTTCAGGCCCTAATCTGGTTCCGGCACGGCATGCTGAGCCTTTGGTTATTTCCTCTTCCTGGTGGGAAATGAGAGTTAAATTTGCCCGTCCAGCCACCTCCAGCTAGTCTCTCATTGGTTCTCGCTATTCCTTTTCATCTTCCGCAGAAATTGCAAACTGGGCCAAACAGGAGGTTAAAGGGACTGATTCTCCAAGTCGGGAGAATGTTAGTAAAGCTTCTGGAATGTTGCACCCGAGTACCAGGGGAGGAAAACTGAGACATATTTGAACACGTCTCCCGATCACATGGTTGATCATACTCTAGGTTACACATGCATGTTTTAGCTGAAGGAAGAATACCTTAAACCTGGGTAGTTGAAACCCGTGGAATGGGTACCATGCAATATGACTTCAAAGGGTCTTCATTTGCTCACCGAACCTCTCCAATCCTATCACTGCTTCGTTTATGCCCCTGTACACATGCTTGATTCTCTTTTGGAGACATAGCAATCCATAGGTTTTAAGATACTTACTAGTCAGGTACATTCTTAGGCGTTTAATATGCGGTGTTGAGTCCATTTCGTTGAGCAAGGAGTAGCTCTTGTCTATTCCATATTTGGCTTAAGGAACTTTATCTGTGCTCATTTCAATCTCTGGTTTTATGCAGCACCCCAACTCACCTTTCCTCTTAAGCAAGCATAAGTTGGTTTTCTAAATTTGAGACCCTGTTCTGTTCTGTAATTCAGTTCCTGTGTAGCCAAGTTTACATTCCGTGTATTAGTGATATCTTATGATGTTTCTTTTTCTGTGTGACTTATTTCAGTTAGAATCATCATACCTCAATCCACTCATTGTGCTGCTAAGAGCCGGATGACATAGATTTCATTGCTGTGTGATATTGCTTTGTAAGTAAATACCACATCTTCTTTATCCATTTTTCACTTTCTGCGATGTTGAACTTGTACTGTAAACGAGGTTCTTGTAAACAGAGGCGTCCCAAACTTTGGAGTGGCTGTGTCTTTTTGATTTTAATTTCCCTAAGCTATAGGACCATAAGTGGAAGTGCCCTAGGCTCTGTTGCTTTGTTTTTTAGATGTTTCAGGAAACACCATACACTTCTCCCGAGTGTCTGTTGGCAATTTACATCCCGCCCATCAGCATAACAAGTCTCCCAGTTCTCCATGGCCTGTCCTGCCTTTCTGGATTTTACACTTTTTTCAGATGGCCCTTTTGACCGGGGGGAAGTGAGACTTCATTGTAGTGCAGATTTCCTTTGCAAGTTTGCTTGGTTGGCCAAAAAGGGCGTATGCATTTTTTCCTGAATATATTCAGGAAAAAACGCATACGCCCTTTTTGGCCAAGTGCATCATTGTGGACGTTCTGCCTCTTTTCCTATGCTTTCAATGCAATTCCAGTCTACCTCCTGAAATCGGTTTCCTGCAATTCTGCCCCGCTTTCAAGTCCTCTTGGCAGCCTTACTTTAGTCTATTTTTGGATGATAGCTGTCATTTATAACTGTGCAGGTTTGTGAATTACAGTGCCCCTGAGCTCCTTTCTTCAACTCGCTTTCTTGTGACCTGGCCGCAACACCGCAGGATGGCTTCAGGCCCTAATCTGGTTCCGGCACGGCACGCTGAGCCTTTGGTTATTTCCTCTTCCTGGTGGGAAATGAGAGTTAAATTTGCCCGTCCAGACACCTCCAGCTAGTCTCTCATTGGTTCTCGCTATTCCTGTTCATCTTCCGCAGAAATTGCAAACTGGGCTAAACAGGAGGTTAAAGGCGCTGACTCTCCAATTGGGGAGAGTGTTAGTAAAGCATCTGGAATGTTGCACCCGAGTACCAAGGGAGGAAAACTGAGACATATTTGAACACGTCTCCCGTTCACACGGTTGATCATACTCTGGGTTCCACATGCATATTTTAGCTGAAGGAAGAATACCTTAAACCTGGGTATTTGAAACCCGTGGAATGGGTACCATGCAATATGACTTCAAAGGGTCTTCATTTGCTCACCGAACCTCTCCAATCCTATCACTGCTGCGTTTATGCCCCTGTACACATGCTTGATTCTCTTTCGGAGACATAGCAAACCATAGGTTTTAAGATACTTACTATTCAGGTACATTCTTAGGCATTTAATATGCGGTGTTGAGTCCATTTCGTTGAGCAAGGAGTAGCTGTTGTCTCTTCCATATTTGGCTTAAGGAACTTTATCTGTGCTCATTTCAATCTCTGGTTTTATGCAGCACCCCAACTCACCTTTCCCCTTAAGCAAGCATAAGTTTGTTTTCTACATTTGAGACCCTGTTCTGTTTTGGAATTCAGTTCCTGTGTAGCCAAGTTTACATTCCGTGTATTAGTGATATCTTATGATGTTTCTTTTTCTGTGTGAGTTATTTCACTTAGAATCATCGTACCTGAATCCACTCATTATGCTGCTACTGGCCTGATGACATAGATTTCATTGCTGAGTGATACTTCATTGTACATAAATACCACAAGTTTTTTATCCATTTTTCACTTTCTGTGATATTGAACTTGTACGGTAAACGAGGTTCTTGTAAACAGAGGCGTCCCAAACTTTGGGGTGGCTGTGTCTTTTTGATTTTAATTTCCCTAAGCTATAGGACCATAAGTGGAAGTGCCCTAGGCTCTGTTGCTTTGTTTTTTAGATGTTTCAGGAAACACCATACACTTCTCCCGAGTGTCTGTTGGCAATTTACATCCCGCCCATCAGCATAACAAGGCTCCCAGTTCTCCATGGCCTGTCCTGCCTTTCTGGATTTTACACTTTTTTCAGATGGCCCTTTTGACCGGGGGGAAGTGAGACTTCATTGTAGTGCAGATTTCCTTTGCAAGCTTGCTTGGTTGGCCAAAAAGGGCGTATGCGTTTTTTCCTGAATATATTCAGGAAAAAACGCATACGCCCTTTTTGCCCAAGTGCATCATTGTGGACGTTCTGCCTCTTTTCCTATGCTTTCAATGCAATTCCAGTCTACCTCCTGAAATCGGTTTCCTGCAATTCTGCCCCGCTTTCAAGTCCTCTTGGCAGCCTTACTTCAGTATATTTTTGGACGATAGCTGTCATTTATAACTCTGCAGGTTTGTGAATTACAGTGCCCCTGAGCTCCTTTCTTCAACTCGTTTTCTTGTGACCTGGCCACAACACCGCAGGATGGCTTCAGGCCCTAATCTGGTTCCGGCACGGCACGCTGAGCCTTTGGTTAATTCCTCTTCCTGGTGGGAAATGAGAGTTAAATTTGCCCGTCCAGACACCTCCAGCTAGTCTCTCATTGGTTCTCGCTATTCCTGTTCATCTTCCGCAGAAATTGCAAACTGGGCCAAACAGGAGGTTAAAGGGACTGACTCTCCAAGTCGGGAGAGTGTTAGTAAAGCGTCTGAAATGTTGCATCCGAGTACCCGGGGAGGAAAACTGAGACATATTTGAACACGTCTCCCGTTCACACGGTTGATCATACTCTGGGTTCCACATGCATATTTTAGCTGAAGGAAGAATACCTTAAACCTGGGTATTTGAAACCCGTGGAATGGGTACCATACAATATGACTTCAAAGGGTCTTCATTTGCTCACCGAACCTCTCCAATCCTATCACTGCTGCGTTTATGCCCCTGTACACATGCTTGATTCTCTTTCGGAGACATAGCAATCTATAGGTTTTAAGATACTTAATAGTCAGGTACATTCTTAGGCGTTTAATATCCGGTGTTGAGTCCATTTCGTTGAGCAAGGAGTAGCTGTTGTCTATTCCATATTTGGCTTAAGGAACTTTATCTGTGCTCATTTCAATCTCTGGTTTTATGCAGCACCCCAATTCACCTTTCCCCTTAAGCAAGCATAAGTTGGTTTTCTAAATTTGAGACCCTGTTCTGTTTTGGAATTCAGTTCCTGTGTAGCCAAGTTTACATTCCGTGTATTAGTGATATCTTATGATGTTTCTTTTTCTGTGTGACTTATTTCAGTTAGAATCATCGTACCTGAATCCACTCATTATGCTGCTACGGGCCTGATGACATAGATTTCATTGCTGAGTGATACTGCATTGTACGTAAGTACCACAAGTTCTTTATCCATCTTTCACTTTCTGTGATATTGAAATTGTACGGTAAACGAGGTTCTTGTAAACAGAGGCGTCCCAAACTTTGGGGTGGCTGTTTCTTTTTGATTTTAGTTTCCCTAAGCTATAGGGCCATAAGTGGAAGTGCCCTAGGCTCTGTTGCTTTGTTTTTTAGATGTTTCAGGAAACACCATACACTTCTCCGAGTGGCTGTTGGCAATTTACATCCCGCCCATCAGCATAACAAGGCTCCCAGTTCTCCATGGCCTGTCCTGCCTTTCTGGATTTTACACTTTTTTCAGATGGCCCTTTTGACGGGGGGAAGTGAGACTTCATTGTAGTGCCGATTTCCTTTGCAAGCTTGCTTGGTTGGCCAAAAAGGGCGTATGCGTTTTTTCCTGAATATATTCAGGAAAAAACGCATACGCCCTTTTTAGCCAAGTGCATCATTGTGGACGTTCTGCCTCTTTTCCTATGCTTTCAATGCAATTCCAGTCTACCTCCTGAAATCGGTTTCCTGCAATTCTGCCCCACTTTCAAGTCCTCTTGGCAGCCTTACTTCAGTATATTTTTGGACGATAGCTGTCATTTATAACTCTGCAGGTTTGTGAATTACAGTGCCCCTGAGCTCCTTTCTTCAACTCGCTTTCTTGTGAGCTGGCCGCAACACCGCAGGATGGCTTCAGGCCCTAATCTTGTTCCAGCACGGCACGCTGAGCCTTTGGTTATTTCCTCTTCCTGGTGGGAAATGAGAGTTAAATTTGCCCGTCCAGACACCTCCAGCTAGTCTCTCATTGGTTCTCCCTATTCCTGTTCATCTTCCGCAGAAATTGCAAACTGGGCCAAACAGGAAGTTAAAGAGACTGACTTTCCATGTCGGGAGAGTGTTAGTAAAGCATCTGGAATGTTGCGCCCGAATACCAGGGTACGAAAACTGAGACATATTTGAACACGTCTCCCGATCACATGGTTGATCATACTCTAGGATACACATGCATGTTTTAGCTGAAGGAAGAATACCTTAAACATGGGTAGTTGAAACCCGTGGAATGGGTACCATGCAATATGACTTCAAAGGGTCTTCATTTGCTCACCGAACCTCTCCAATCCTATCACTGCTGCGTTTATGCCCCTATACACATGCTTGATTCTCTTTCGGAGACATAGCAAACCATAGGTTTTAAGATACTTACTATTCAGGTACATTCTTAGGCATTTAATATGCGGTGTTGAGTCCATTTCGTTGAGCAAGGAGTAGCTCTTGTCTATCCCATATTTGGCTTAAGGAACTTTATCTGTGCTCATTTCAATCTCTGCTTTTATGCAGCACCCCAACTCACCTTTCCCCTTAAGCAAGCATAAGTTGGTTTTCTAAATTTGAGACCCTGTTCTGTTCTGTAATTCAGTTCCTGTGTAGCCAAGTTTACATTCCGTGTATTACTGATATCTTATGATGTTTCTTTTTCTGTGTGACTTATTTCAGTTAGAATCATCATACCTGAATCCACTCATTGTGCTGCTAACGGCCTGATGACATAGATTTCATTGCTGAGTGATATTGTTTTGTAAGTAAATACCAGAAGTTCTTTATCCATTTTTCACTTTCTGTGATATTGAACTTGTACGGTAAACGAGGTTCTTGTAAACAGAGGCGTTCCATACTTTGGGGTGGCTGTGTCTTTTTGAATTTAATTTCCCTAAGCTATAGGACCATAAGTGGAAGTGCCCTAGGCTCTGTTGCTTTGTTTTTTAGATGTTTCAGGAAACACCATACACTTCTCCCCGGTGTGTGTTGGCAATTTACATCCCGCCCATCAGCATAACAAGTCTCCCAGTTCTCCATGGCCTGTCCTGCCTTTCTGGATTTTACACTTTTTTCAGATGGCCCTTTTGACCGGGGGGAAGTGAGACTTCATTGTAGTGCAGATTTCCTTTGCAAGTTTGCTTGGTTGGCCAAAAAGGGCGTATGCGTTTTTTCCTGAATATATTCAGGAAAAAACGCATACGCCCTTTTCGGCCAAGTGCATCATTGTGGACGTTCTGCCTCTTTACCTATACTTTCAATGCAATTCCAGTCTACCTCCTGAAATCGGTTTCCTGCAATTCTGCCCCGCTTTCAAGTCCTCTTGGCAGCCTTACTTCAGTATATTTTTGGACGATACCTGTCATTTGTAACTCTGCAGGTTTGTGAACTACAGTGCCCCTGAACTCCTTTCTTCAACTCGCTTTCTTGTGAGCTGGCCGCAACACCGCAGGATGGCTTCAGGCCCTAATCTGGTTCCGGCACGGCACGCTGAGCCTTTGGTTATTTCCTCTTCCTGGTGGGAAATGAGAGTTAAATTTGCCCGTCCAGACACCTCCAGCTAGTCTCTCATTGGTTCTCGCTATTCCTGTTCATCTTCCGCAGAAATTGCAAACTGGGCCAAACAGGAGGTTAAAGGCGCTGACTCTCCAAGTCGGGAGAGTGTTAGTAAAGCGTCTGGAATGTTGCACCCGAGTACCAGGGGAGGAAAACTGAGACATATTTGAACACGTCTCCTGTTCACATGGTTGATCATACTCTGGGTTCCACATGCATGTTTTAGCTGAAGGAAGAATACCTTAAACCTGGAGAGTTGAGACCCGTGTAATGGGTACCATGCAATATGACTTCAAAGGGTCTTCATTTGCTCACCGAACCTCTCCAATCCTATCACTGCTGCGTTGATGCCCCTGTACACACGCTTGATTCTCTTTCAGACATAGCCGTCCATACGTTTTAAGATTCTTACTAGTCAGGTATATTCTTAGGTGTTTAATATGGGGTGTTGAGTCCATTTCGTTGAGCAAGGAGTAGCTCTTGTCTATTCCATATTTGGCTTAAGGAACTTTATCTGTGCTCATTTCAATCTCTGGTTTTATGCAGCACCCCAACTCACCTTTCACCTTAAGCAAGCATAAGTTGGTTTTCTAAATTTGAGACCCTGTTCTGTTTTGGAATTCAGTTCCTGTGTAGCCAAGTTTACATTCCGTGTATTAGTGATATCTTATGATGTTTCTTTTTCTGTGTGACTTATTTCAGTTAGAATCATCGTACCTGAATCCACTCATTTCGCTGCTACGGGCCTGATGACATAGATTTCATTGCTGAGTGATACTGCATTGTACGTAAGTACCACAAGTTCTTTATCCATTTTTCACTTTCTGTGATATTGAACTTGTACGGTAAACGAGGTTCTTGTAAACAGAGGTGTCCCAAACTTTGGGGTGGCTGTGTCTTTTTGATTTTAATTTCCCTAAGCTATAGGACCATAAGTGGAAGTGCCCTAGGCTCTGTTGCTTTGTTTTTTAGATGTTTCAGGAAACACCATACACTTCTCCGAGTGGCTGTTGGCAATTTACATCCCGCCCATCAGCATAACAAGGCTCCCAGTTCTCCATGGCCTGTCCTGCCTTTCTGGATTTTACACTTTTTTCAGATGGCCCTTTTGACGGGGGGAAGTGAGACTTCATTGTAGTGCCGATTTCCTTTGCAAGCTTGCTTGGTTGGCCAAAAAGGGCGTATGCGTTTTTTTCTGAATATATTCAGGAAAAAACGCATACGCCCTTTTTGGCCAAGTGCATCATTGTGGACGTTCTGCCTCTTTTCCTATGCTTTCAATGCAATTCAAGTCTACCTCCTGAAATCGGTTTCCTGCAATTCTGCCCCACTTTCAAGTCCTCTTGGCAGCCTTACTTCAGTATATTTTTGGACGATAGCTGTCATTTATAACTCTGCAGGTTTGTGAATTACAGTGCCCCTGAGCTCCTTTCTTCAACTCGCTTTCTTGTGAGCTGGCCGCAACACCGCAGGATGGCTTCAGGCCCTAATCTTGTTCCGGCACGGCACGCTGAGCCTTTGGTTATTTCCTCTTCCTGGTGGGAAATGAGAGTTAAATTTGCCCGTCCAGACACCTCCAGCTAGTCTCTCATTGGTTCTCGCTATTCCTGTTCATCTTCCGCAGAAATTGCAAACTGGGCTAAACAGGAGGTTAAAGGCGCTGACTCTCCAATTGGGGAGAGTGTTAGTAAAGCATCTGGAATGTTGCACCCGAGTACCAAGGGAGGAAAACTGAGACATATTTGAACACGTCTCCCGTTCACACGGTTGATCATACTCTGGGTTCCACATGCATATTTTAGCTGAAGGAAGAATACCTTAAACCTGGGTATTTGAAACCCGTGGAATGGGTACCATGCAATATGACTTCAAAGGGTCTTCATTTGCTCACCGAACCTCTCCAATCCTATCACTGCTGCGTTTATGCCCCTGTACACATGCTTGATTCTCTTTCGGAGACATAGCAAACCATAGGTTTTAAGATACTTACTATTCAGGTACATTCTTAGGCATTTAATATGCGGTGTTGAGTCCATTTCGTTGAGCAAGGAGTAGCTGTTGTCTCTTCCATATTTGGCTTAAGGAACTTTATCTGTGCTCATTTCAATCTCTGGTTTTATGCAGCACCCCAACTCACCTTTCCCCTTAAGCAAGCATAAGTTTGTTTTCTACATTTGAGACCCTGTTCTGTTTTGGAATTCAGTTCCTGTGTAGCCAAGTTTACATTCCGTGTATTAGTGATATCTTATGATGTTTCTTTTTCTGTGTGAGTTATTTCAGTTAGAATCATCGTACCTGAATCCACTCATTATGCTGCTACTGGCCTGATGACATAGATTTCATTGCTGAGTGATACTTCATTGTACATAAATACCACAAGTTTTTTATCCATTTTTCACTTTCTGTGATATTGAACTTGTACGGTAAACGAGGTTCTTGTAAACAGAGGCGTCCCAAACTTTGGGGTGGCTGTGTCTTTTTGATTTTAATTTCCCTAAGCTATAGGACCATAAGTGGAAGTGCCCTAGGCTCTGTTGCTTTGTTTTTTAGATGTTTCAGGAAACACCATACACTTCTCCCGAGTGTCTGTTGGCAATTTACATCCCGCCCATCAGCATAACAAGGCTCCCAGTTCTCCATGGCCTGTCCTGCCTTTCTGGATTTTACACTTTTTTCAGATGGCCCTTTTGACCGGGGGGAATTGAGACTTCATTGTAGTGCAGATTTCCTTTGCAAGCTTGCTTGGTTGGCCAAAAAGGGCGTATGCATTTTTTCCTGAATATATTCAGGAAAAAACGCATACGCCCTTTTTGGCCAAGTGCATCATTGTGGACGTTCTGCCTCTTTTCCTATGCTTTCAATGCAATTCCAGTCTACCTCCTGAAATCGGTTTCCTGCAATTCTGCCCCGCTTTCAAGTCCTCTTGGCAGCCTTACTTCAGTATATTTTTGGACGATAGCTGTCATTTATAACTCTGCAGGTTTGTGAATTACAGTGCCCCTGAGCTCCTTTCTTCAACTCGTTTTCTTGTGACCTGGCCACAACACCGCAGGATGGCTTCAGGCCCTAATCTGGTTCCGGCACGGCACGCTGAGCCTTTGGTTAATTCCTCTTCCTGGTGGGAAATGAGAGTTAAATTTGCCCGTCCAGACACCTCCAGCTAGTCTCTCATTGGTTCTCGCTATTCCTGTTCATCTTCCGCAGAAATTGCAAACTGGGCCAAACAGGAGGTTAAAGGGACTGACTCTCCAAGTCGGGAGAGTGTTAGTAAAGCGTCTGAAATG
Source organism: Grampus griseus (assembly GCF_964374135.1). NCBI lineage: Eukaryota > Metazoa > Chordata > Mammalia > Artiodactyla > Delphinidae > Grampus > Grampus griseus. Next base: position 187,019 of record NW_028133074.1, read on the forward strand.
TTGCATCCGAGTACCCGGGTAGGAAAACTGAGACATATTTGAACACGTCTCCCGTTCACACGGTTGATCATACTCTGGGTTCCACATGCATATTTTAGCTGAAGGAAGAATACCTTAAACCTGGGTATTTGAAACCCGTGGAATGGGTACCATACAATATGACTTCAAAGGGTCTTCATTTGCTCAACGAACCTCTCCAATCCTATCACTGCTGCGTTTATGCCCCTGTACACATGCTTGATTCTCTTTCGGAGACATAGCAATCTATAGGTTTTAAGATACTTAATAGTCAGGTACATTCTTAGGCGTTTAATATCCGGTGTTGAGTCCATTTCGTTGAGCAAGGAGTAGCTGTTGTCTATTCCATATTTGGCTTAAGGAACTTTATCTGTGCTCATTTCAATCTCTGGTTTTATGCAGCACCCCAATTCACCTTTCCCCTTAAGCAAGCATAAGTTGGTTTTCTAAATTTGAGACCCTGTTCTGTTTTGGAATTCAGTTCCTGTGTAGCCAAGTTTACATTCCGTGTATTAGTGATATCTTATGATGTTTCTTTTTCTGTGTGACTTATTTCAGTTAGAATCATCGTACCTGAATCCACTCATTATGCTGCTACGGGCCTGATGACATAGATTTCATTGCTGAGTGATACTGCATTGTACGTAAGTACCACAAGTTCTTTATCCATCTTTCACTTTCTGTGATATTGAAATTGTACGGTAAACGAGGTTCTTGTAAACAGAGGCGTCCCAAACTTTGGGGTGGCTGTTTCTTTTTGATTTTAGTTTCGCTAAGCTATAGGGCCATAAGTGGAAGTGCCCTAGGCTCTGTTGCTTTGTTTTTTAGATGTTTCAGGAAACACCATACACTTCTCCGAGTGGCTGTTGGCAATTTACATCCCGCCCATCAGCATAACAAGGCTCCCAGTTCTCCATGGCCTGTCCTGCCTTTCTGGATTTTACACTTTTTTCAGATGGCCCTTTTGACGGGGGGAAGTGAGACTTCATTGTAGTGCCGATTTCCTTTGCAAGCTTGCTTGGTTGGCCAAAAAGGGCGTATGCGTTTTTTCCTGAATATATTCAGGAAAAAACGCATACGCCCTTTTTAGCCAAGTGCATCATTGTGGACGTTCTGCCTCTTTTCCTATGCTTTCAATGCAATTCCAGTCTACCTCCTGAAATCGGTTTCCTGCAATTCTGCCCCACTTTCAAGTCCTCTTGGCAGCCTTACTTCAGTATATTTTTGGACGATAGCTGTCATTTATAACTCTGCAGGTTTGTGAATTACAGTGCCCCTGAGCTCCTTTCTTCAACTCGCTTTCTTGTGAGCTGGCCGCAACACCGCAGGATGGCTTCAGGCCCTAATCTTGTTCCAGCACGGCACGCTGAGCCTTTGGTTATTTCCTCTTCCTGGTGGGAAATGAGAGTTAAATTTGCCCGTCCAGACACCTCCAGCTAGTCTCTCATTGGTTCTCCCTATTCCTGTTCATCTTCCGCAGAAATTGCAAACTGGGCCAAACAGGAAGTTAAAGAGACTGACTTTCCATGTCGGGAGAGTGTTAGTAAAGCATCTGGAATGTTGCGCCCGAATACCAGGGTACGAAAACTGAGACATATTTGAACACGTCTCCCGATCACATGGTTGATCATACTCTAGGATACACATGCATGTTTTAGCTGAAGGAAGAATACCTTAAACATGGGTAGTTGAAACCCGTGGAATGGGTACCATGCAATATGACTTCAAAGGGTCTTCATTTGCTCACCGAACCTCTCCAATCCTATCACTGCTGCGTTTATGCCCCTATACACATGCTTGATTCTCTTTCGGAGACATAGCAAACCATAGGTTTTAAGATACTTACTATTCAGGTACATTCTTAGGCATTTAATATGCGGTGTTGAGTCCATTTCGTTGAGCAAGGAGTAGCTCTTGTCTATCCCATATTTGGCTTAAGGAACTTTATCTGTGCTCATTTCAATCTCTGCTTTTATGCAGCACCCCAACTCACCTTTCCCCTTAAGCAAGCATAAGTTGGTTTTCTAAATTTGAGACCCTGTTCTGTTCTGTAATTCAGTTCCTGTGTAGCCAAGTTTACATTCCGTGTATTACTGATATCTTATGATGTTTCTTTTTCTGTGTGACTTATTTCAGTTAGAATCATCATACCTGAATCCACTCATTGTGCTGCTAACGGCCTGATGACATAGATTTCATTGCTGAGTGATATTGTTTTGTAAGTAAATACCAGAAGTTCTTTATCCATTTTTCACTTTCTGTGATATTGAACTTGTACGGTAAACGAGGTTCTTGTAAACAGAGGCGTTCCATACTTTGGGGTGGCTGTGTCTTTTTGAATTTAATTTCCCTAAGCTATAGGACCATAAGTGGAAGTGCCCTAGGCTCTGTTGCTTTGTTTTTTAGATGTTTCAGGAAACACCATACACTTCTCCCCGGTGTGTGTTGGCAATTTACATCCCGCCCATCAGCATAACAAGTCTCCCAGTTCTCCATGGCCTGTCCTGCCTTTCTGGATTTTACACTTTTTTCAGATGGCCCTTTTGACCGGGGGGAAGTGAGACTTCATTGTAGTGCAGATTTCCTTTGCAAGTTTGCTTGGTTGGCCAAAAAGGGCGTATGCGTTTTTTCCTGAATATATTCAGGAAAAAACGCATACGCCCTTTTCGGCCAAGTGCATCATTGTGGACGTTCTGCCTCTTTACCTATACTTTCAATGCAATTCCAGTCTACCTCCTGAAATCGGTTTCCTGCAATTCTGCCCCGCTTTCAAGTCCTCTTGGCAGCCTTACTTCAGTATATTTTTGGACGATACCTGTCATTTGTAACTCTGCAGGTTTGTGAACTACAGTGCCCCTGAACTCCTTTCTTCAACTCGCTTTCTTGTGAGCTGGCCGCAACACCGCAGGATGGCTTCAGGCCCTAATCTGGTTCCGGCACGGCACGCTGAGCCTTTGGTTATTTCCTCTTCCTGGTGGGAAATGAGAGTTAAATTTGCCCGTCCAGACACCTCCAGCTAGTCTCTCATTGGTTCTCGCTATTCCTGTTCATCTTCCGCAGAAATTGCAAACTGGGCCAAACAGGAGGTTAAAGGCGCTGACTCTCCAAGTCGGGAGAGTGTTAGTAAAGCGTCTGGAATGTTGCACCCGAGTACCAGGGGAGGAAAACTGAGACATATTTGAACACGTCTCCTGTTCACATGGTTGATCATACTCTGGGTTCCACATGCATGTTTTAGCTGAAGGAAGAATACCTTAAACCTGGAGAGTTGAGACCCGTGTAATGGGTACCATGCAATATGACTTCAAAGGGTCTTCATTTGCTCACCGAACCTCTCCAATCCTATCACTGCTGCGTTGATGCCCCTGTACACACGCTTGATTCTCTTTCAGACATAGCCGTCCATACGTTTTAAGATTCTTACTAGTCAGGTATATTCTTAGGTGTTTAATATGGGGTGTTGAGTCCATTTCGTTGAGCAAGGAGTAGCTCTTGTCTATTCCATATTTGGCTTAAGGAACTTTATCTGTGCTCATTTCAATCTCTGGTTTTATGCAGCACCCCAACTCACCTTTCACCTTAAGCAAGCATAAGTTGGTTTTCTAAATTTGAGACCCTGTTCTGTTTTGGAATTCAGTTCCTGTGTAGCCAAGTTTACATTCCGTGTATTAGTGATATCTTATGATGTTTCTTTTTCTGTGTGACTTATTTCAGTTAGAATCATCGTACCTGAATCCACTCATTTCGCTGCTACGGGCCTGATGACATAGATTTCATTGCTGAGTGATACTGCATTGTACGTAAGTACCACAAGTTCTTTATCCATTTTTCACTTTCTGTGATATTGAACTTGTACGGTAAACGAGGTTCTTGTAAACAGAGGTGTCCCAAACTTTGGGGTGGCTGTGTCTTTTTGATTTTAATTTCCCTAAGCTATAGGACCATAAGTGGAAGTGCCCTAGGCTCTGTTGCTTTGTTTTTTAGATGTTTCAGGAAACACCATACACTTCTCCGAGTGGCTGTTGGCAATTTACATCCCGCCCATCAGCATAACAAGGCTCCCAGTTCTCCATGGCCTGTCCTGCCTTTCTGGATTTTACACTTTTTTCAGATGGCCCTTTTGACGGGGGGAAGTGAGACTTCATTGTAGTGCCGATTTCCTTTGCAAGCTTGCTTGGTTGGCCAAAAAGGGCGTATGCGTTTTTTTCTGAATATATTCAGGAAAAAACGCATACGCCCTTTTTGGCCAAGTGCATCATTGTGGACGTTCTGCCTCTTTTCCTATGCTTTCAATGCAATTCAAGTCTACCTCCTGAAATCGGTTTCCTGCAATTCTGCCCCACTTTCAAGTCCTCTTGGCAGCCTTACTTCAGTATATTTTTGGACGATAGCTGTCATTTATAACTCTGCAGGTTTGTGAATTACAGTGCCCCTGAGCTCCTTTCTTCAACTCGCTTTCTTGTGAGCTGGCCGCAACACCGCAGGATGGCTTCAGGCCCTAATCTTGTTCCGGCACGGCACGCTGAGCCTTTGGTTATTTCCTCTTCCTGGTGGGAAATGAGAGTTAAATTTGCCCGTCCAGACACCTCCAGCTAGTCTCTCATTGGTTCTCGCTATTCCTGTTCATCTTCCGCAGAAATTGCAAACTGGGCTAAACAGGAGGTTAAAGGCGCTGACTCTCCAATTGGGGAGAGTGTTAGTAAAGCATCTGGAATGTTGCACCCGAGTACCAAGGGAGGAAAACTGAGACATATTTGAACACGTCTCCCGTTCACACGGTTGATCATACTCTGGGTTCCACATGCATATTTTAGCTGAAGGAAGAATACCTTAAACCTGGGTATTTGAAACCCGTGGAATGGGTACCATGCAATATGACTTCAAAGGGTCTTCATTTGCTCACCGAACCTCTCCAATCCTATCACTGCTGCGTTTATGCCCCTGTACACATGCTTGATTCTCTTTCGGAGACATAGCAAACCATAGGTTTTAAGATACTTACTATTCAGGTACATTCTTAGGCATTTAATATGCGGTGTTGAGTCCATTTCGTTGAGCAAGGAGTAGCTGTTGTCTCTTCCATATTTGGCTTAAGGAACTTTATCTGTGCTCATTTCAATCTCTGGTTTTATGCAGCACCCCAACTCACCTTTCCCCTTAAGCAAGCATAAGTTTGTTTTCTACATTTGAGACCCTGTTCTGTTTTGGAATTCAGTTCCTGTGTAGCCAAGTTTACATTCCGTGTATTAGTGATATCTTATGATGTTTCTTTTTCTGTGTGAGTTATTTCAGTTAGAATCATCGTACCTGAATCCACTCATTATGCTGCTACTGGCCTGATGACATAGATTTCATTGCTGAGTGATACTTCATTGTACATAAATACCACAAGTTTTTTATCCATTTTTCACTTTCTGTGATATTGAACTTGTACGGTAAACGAGGTTCTTGTAAACAGAGGCGTCCCAAACTTTGGGGTGGCTGTGTCTTTTTGATTTTAATTTCCCTAAGCTATAGGACAATAAGTGGAAGTGCCCTAGGCTCTGTTGCTTTGTTTTTTAGATGTTTCAGGAAACACCATACACTTCTCCCGAGTGTCTGTTGGCAATTTACATCCCGCCCATCAGCATAACAAGGCTCCCAGTTCTCCATGGCCTGTCCTGCCTTTCTGGATTTTACACTTTTTTCAGATGGCCCTTTTGACCGGGGGGAATTGAGACTTCATTGTAGTGCAGATTTCCTTTGCAAGCTTGCTTGGTTGGCCAAAAAGGGCGTATGCGTTTTTTCCTGAATATATTCAGGAAAAAACGCATACGCCCTTTTTGCCCAAGTGCATCATTGTGGACGTTCTGCCTCTTTTCCTATGCTTTCAATGCAATTCCAGTCTACCTCCTGAAATCGGTTTCCTGCAATTCTGCCCCGCTTTCAAGTCCTCTTGGCAGCCTTACTTCAGTATATTTTTGGACGATAGCTGTCATTTATAACTCTGCAGGTTTGTGAATTACAGTGCCCCTGAGCTCCTTTCTTCAACTCGTTTTCTTGTGACCTGGCCACAACACTGCAGGATGGCTTCAGGCCCTAATCTGGTTCCGGCACGGCACGCTGAGCCTTTGGTTAATTCCTCTTCCTGGTGGGAAATGAGAGTTAAATTTGCCCGTCCAGACACCTCCAGCTAGTCTCTCATTGGTTCTCGCTATTCCTGTTCATCTTCCGCAGAAATTGCAAACTGGGCCAAACAGGAGGTTAAAGGGACTGACTCTCCAAGTCGGGAGAGTGTTAGTAAAGCGTCTGAAATGTTGCATCCGAGTACCCGGGGAGGAAAACTGAGACATATTTGAACACGTCTCCCGTTCACACGGTTGATCATACTCTGGGTTCCACATGCATATTTTAGCTGAAGGAAGAATACCTTAAACGTGGGTATTTGAAACCCGTGGAATGGGTACCATACAATATGACTTCAAAGGGTCTTCATTTGCTCACCGAACCTCTCCAATCCTATCACTGCTGCGTTTATGCCCCTGTACACATGCTTGATTCTCTTTCGGAGACATAGCAATCTATAGGTTTTAAGATACTTAATAGTCAGGTACATTCTTAGGCGTTTAATATCCGGTGTTGAGTCCATTTCGTTGAGCAAGGAGTAGCTGTTGTCTATTCCATATTTGGCTTAAGGAACTTTATCTGTGCTCATTTCAATCTCTGGTTTTATGCAGCACCCCAATTCACCTTTCCCCTTAAGCAAGCATAAGTTGGTTTTCTAAATTTGAGACCCTGTTCTGTTTTGGAATTCAGTTCCTGTGTAGCCAAGTTTACATTCCGTGTATTAGTGATATCTTATGATGTTTCTTTTTCTGTGTGACTTATTTCAGTTAGAATCATCGTACCTGAATCCACTCATTATGCTGCTACGGGCCTGATGACATAGATTTCATTGCTGAGTGATACTGCATTGTACGTAAGTACCACAAGTTCTTTATCCATCTTTCACTTTCTGTGATATTGAAATTGTACGGTAAACGAGGTTCTTGTAAACAGAGGCGTCCCAAACTTTGGGGTGGCTGTTTCTTTTTGATTTTAGTTTCCCTAAGCTATAGGGCCATAAGTGGAAGTGCCCTAGGCTCTGTTGCTTTGTTTTTTAGATGTTTCAGGAAACACCATACACTTCTCCGAGTGGCTGTTGGCAATTTACATCCCGCCCATCAGCATAACAAGGCTCCCAGTTCTCCATGGCCTGTCCTGCCTTTCTGGATTTTACACTTTTTTCAGATGGCCCTTTTGACGGGGGGAAGTGAGACTTCATTGTAGTGCCGATTTCCTTTGCAAGCTTGCTTGGTTGGCCAAAAAGGGCGTATGCGTTTTTTCCTGAATATATTCAGGAAAAAACGCATATGCCCTTTTTAGCCAAGTGCATCATTGTGGACGTTCTGCCTCTTTTCCTATGCTTTCAATGCAATTCCAGTCTACCTCCTGAAATCGGTTTCCTGCAATTCTGCCCCGCTTTCAAGTCCTCTTGGCAGCCTTACTTCAGTATATTTTTGGACGAAAGCTGTCATTTATAACTCTGCAGGTTTGTGAATTACAGTGCCCCTGAGCTCCTTTCTTCAACTCGCTTTCTTGTGAGCTGGCCGCAACACCGCAGGATGGCTTCAGGCCCTAATCTGGTTCGGGCACGGCACGCTGAGCCTTTTGTTAATTCCTCTTCCTGGTGGGAAATGAGAGTTAAATTTGCCCGTCCAGACACCTCCAGCTAGTCTCTCATTGGTTCTCCCTATTCCTGTTCATCTTCCGCAGAAATTACAAACTGGGCAAAACAGGAAGTTAAAGAGACTGACTCTCCATGTCGGGAGAGTGTTAGTAAAGCATCTGGAATGTTGCGCCCGAGTACCAGGGTACGAAAACTGAGACATATTTGAACACGTCTCCCGATCACATGGTTGATCATACTCTAGGATACACATGCATGTTTTAGCTGAAGGAAGAATACCTTAAACCTGGGTAGTTGAAACCCGTGGAATGGGTACCATGCAATATGACTTCAAAGGGTCTTCATTTGCTCACCGAACCTCTCCAATCTTATCACTGCTGCGTTTATGCCCCTGTACACATGCTTGATTCTCTTTCGGAGACATAGCAAACCATAGGTTTTAAGATACTTACTAGTCAGGTACATTCTTAGGCATTTAATATGCGGTGTTGAGTCCATTTCGTTGAGCAAGGAGTAGCTCTTGTCTATTCCATATTTGGCTTAAGGAACTTTATCTGTGCTCATTTCAATCTCTGGTTTTATGCAGCACCCCAACTCACCTTTCCCCTTAAGCAAGCATAAGTTGGTTTTCTAAATTTGAGACCCTGTTCTGTTCTGTAATTCAGTTCCTCTGTAGCCAAGTTTACATTCCGTGTATTAGTGATATCTTATGATGTTTCTTTTGCTGTGTGACTTATTTCAGTTAGAATCATCGTACCTGAATCCACTCATTGTGCTGCTAAGGGCCTGATGACATAGATTTCATTGCTGAGTGATATTGCTTTGTAAGTAAATACCACATCTTCTTTATCCATTTTTCACTTTCTGCAATGTTGAACTTGTACTGTAAACGAGGTTCTTATAAACAGAGGCGTCCCAAACTTTGGGGTGGCTGTGTCTTTTTGATTTTAATTTCCCTAAGCTATAGGACCATAAGTGGAAGTGCCCTAGGCTCTGTTGCTTTGTTTTTTAGATGTTTCAGGAAACACCATACACTTCTCCCGAGTGTCTGTTGGCAATTTACATCCCGCCCATCAGCATAACAAGGCTCCCAGTTCTCCATGGCCTGTCCTGTCTTTCTGGATTTTACACTTTTTTCAGATGGCCCTTTTGACCGGGGGGAAGTGAGACTTCATTGTAGTGCAGATTTCCTTTGCAAGTTTGCTTGGTTGGCCAAAAAGGGCGTATGCGTTTTTTCCTGAATATATTCAGGAAAAAACGCATACGCCCTTTTTGGCCAAGTGCATCATTGTGGACGTTCTGCCTCTTTTCCTATGCTTTCAATGCAATTCCAGTCTACCTCCTGAAATCGGTTTCCTGCAATTCTGCCCCGCTTTCAAGTCCTCTTGGCAGCCTTACTTTAGTCTATTTTTGGATGATAGCTGTCATTTATAACTGTGCAGGTTTGTGAATTACAGTGCCCCTGAGCTCCTTTCTTCAACTCGCTTTCTTGTGACCTGGCCGCAACACCACAGGATGGCTTCAGGCCCTAATCTGGTTCCGGCACGGCACGCTGAGCCTTTGGTTATTTCCTCTTCCTGGTGGGAAATGAGAGTTAAATTTGCCCGTCCAGCCACCTCCAGCTAGTATCTCATTGGTTCTCGCTATTCCTTTTCATCTTCCGCAGAAATTGCAAACTGGGCCAAACAGGAGGTTAAAGGGACTGATTCTCCAAGTCGGGAGAGTGTTAGTAAAGCGTCTGGAATGTTGCACCCGAGTACCAGGGGAGGAAAACTGAGACATATTTGAACACGTCTCCCGATCACATGGTTGATCATACTCTAGGTTCCACATGCATGTTTTAGCTGAAGGAAGAATACCTTAAACCTGGGTAGTTGAAACCCGTGGAATGGGTACCATGCAATATGACTTCAAAGGGTCTTCATTTGCTCACTGAACCTCTCCAATCCTATCACTGCTGCGTTTATGCGCCTGTACACACGCTTGATTCTCTTTCGGAGACATAGCAATCCATAGGTTTTAAGATACTTACTAGTCAGGTACATTCTTAGGCGTTTAATATGCGGTGTTGAGTCCATTTCGTTGAGCAAGGAGTAGCTCTTGTCTATTCCATATTTGGCTTAAGGAACTTTATCTGTGCTCATTTCGATTTCTGGTTTTATGCAGCACCCCAACTCACCTTTACCCTTAAGCAAGCATAAGTTGGTTTTCTAAATTTGAGACCCTGTTCTGTTCTGTAATTCAGTTCCTGTGTAGCCAAGTTTACATTCCGTGTATTACTGATATCTTATGATGTTTCTTTTGCTGTGTGACTTATTTCAGTTAGAATCATCGTACCTGAATCCACTCATTGTGCTGCTAAGGGCCTGATGACATAGATTTCATTGCTGAGTGATATTGCTTTGTAAGTAAATACCACAGCTTCTTTATCCATTTTTCACTTTCTGCAATGTTGAACTTGTACTGTAAACGAGGTTCTTGTAAACAGAGGCGTCCCAAACTTTGGGGTGGCTGTGTCTTTTTGATTTTAATTTCCCTAAGCTATAGGACCATAAGTGGAAGTGCCCTAGGCTCTGTTGCTTTGTTTTTTAGATGTTTCAGGAAACACCATACACTTCTCCCGAGTGTCTGTTGGCAATTTACATCCCGCCCATCAGCATAACAAGGCTCCCAGTTCTCCATGGCCTGTCCTGCCTTTCTGGATTTTACACTTTTTTCAGATGGCCCTTTTGAACGGGGGGAAGTGAGACTTCATTGTAGTGCAGATTTCCTTTGCAAGTTTGCTTGGTTGGCCAAAAAGGGCGTATGCGTTTTTTCCTGAATATATTCAGGAAAAAACGCATACACCCTTTTTGGCCAAGTGCATCATTGTGGACGTTCTGCCTCTTTTCCTATGCTTTCAATGCAATTCCAGTCTACCTCCTGAAATCGGTTTCCTGCAATTCTGTCCCGCTTTCAAGTCCTCTTGGCAGCCTTACTTTAGTCTATTTTTGGATGATAGCTGTCATTTATAACTGTGCAGGTTTGTGAATTACAGTGCCCCTGAGCTCCTTTCTTCAACTCGCTTTCTTGTGACCTGGCCGCAACACCGCAGGATGGCTTCAGGCCCTAATCTGGTTCCGGCACGGCACGCTGAGCCTTTGGTTATTTCCTCTTCCTGGTGGGAAATGAGAATTAAATTTGCCCGTCCAGCCACCTCCAGCTAGTCTCTCATTGGTTCTCGCTATTCCTTTTCATCTTCCGCAGAAATTGCAAACTGGGCCAAACAGGAGGTTAAAGGGACTGATTCTCCAAGTCGGGAGAGTGTTAGTAAAGCGTCTGGAATGTTGCACCCGAGTACCAGGGGAGGAAAACTGAGACATATTTGAACACGTCTCCCGATCACATGGTTGATCATACTCTAGGTTCCACATGCATGTTTTAGCTGAAGGAAGAATACCTTAAACCTGGGTAGTTGAAACCCGTGGAATGGGTACCATGCAATATGACTTCAAAGGGTCTTCATTTGCTCACCGAACCTCTCCAATCCTATCACTGCTGCATTTATGCCCCTGTACACATGCTTGATTCTCTTTCGGAGACATAGCAATCCATAGGTTTTAAGATACTTACTAGTCAGGTACATTCTTAGGCGTTTAATATGCGGTGTTGAGTCCATTTCGTTGAGCAAGGAGTAGCTCTTGTCTATTCCATATTTGGCTTAAGGAACTTTATCTGTGCTCATTTCAATCTCTGGTTTTATGCAGCACCCCAACTCACCTTTCCTATTAAGCAAGCATAAGTTGGTTTTCTAAATTTGAGACCCTGTTCTGTTCTGTAATTCAGTTCCTGTGTAGTCAAGTTTACATTCCGTGTATTACTGATATCTTAGGACGTTTCTTTTTCTGTGTGACTTATTTCAGTTAGAATCATCGTACCTGAATCCACTCATTATGCTGCTACGGGCCTGATGACATAGATTTCATTGCTGAGTGATATTGCTTTGTAAGTAAATACCACATCTTCTTTATCCATTTTTCACTTTCTGCGATGTTGAACTTGTACTGTAAACGAGGTTCTTGTAAACAGAGGCGTCCCAAACTTTGGGGTGGCTGTGTCTTTTTGATTTTAATTTCCCTAAGCTATAGGACCATAAGTGGAAGTGCCCTAGGCTCTGTTGCTTTGTTTTTTAGATGTTTCAGGAAACACCATACACTTCTCCCGAGTGTCTGTTGGCAATTTACATCCCGCCCATCAGCATAACAAGGCTCCCAGTTCTCCATGGCCTGTCCTGCCTTTCTGCATTTTACACTTTTTTCAGATGGCCCTTTTGACCGGGGGGAAGTGAGACTTCATTGTAGTGCAGATTTCCTTTGCAAGCTTGCTTGGTTGGCCAAAAAGGGCGTATGCGTTTTTTCCTGAATATATTCAGGAAAAAACGCATACGCCCTTTTTGGCCAAGTGCATCATTGTGGACGTTCTGCCTCTTTTCCTATGCTTTCAATGCAATTCCAGTCTACCTCCTGAAATTGGTTTCCTGCAATTCTGCCCCGCTTTCAAGTCCTCTTGGCAGCCTTACTTTAGTCTATTTTTGTATGATAGCTGTCATTTATAACTGTGCAGGTTTGTGAATTACAGTGCCCCTGAGCTCCTTTCTTCAACTCGCTTTCTTGTGACCTGGCCGCAACACCGCAGGATGGCTTCAGGCCCTAATCTGGTTCCGGCACGGCACGCTGAGCCTTTGGTTATTTCCTCTTCCTGGTGGGAAATGAGAGTTAAATTTGCCCGTCCAGACACCTCCAGCTAGTCTCTCATTGGTTCTCCCTATTCCTGTTCATCTTCCGCAGAAATTGCAAACTGGGTCAAACAGGAGGTTAAAGGCGCTGACTCTCCAAGTTGGGAGAGTGTTAGTAAAGCGTCTGGAATGTTGCACCCGAGTACCAGGGGAGGAAAACTGAGACATATTTGAACACGTCTCCCGTTCACACGGTTGATCATACTCTGGGTTCCACATGCATGTTTCAGCTGAAGGAAGAATACCTTAAACCTGGAGAGTTGAGACCCGTGGAATGGGTACCATGCAATATGACTTCAAAGGGTCTTCATTTGCTCACCGAACCTCTCCAATCCTATCACTGCTGCGTTGATGCCCCTGTACACACGCTTGATTCTCTTTCAGACATAGCCGTCCATACGTTTTAAGATTCTTACTAGTCAGGTATATTCTTAGGTGTTTAATATGGGGTGTTGAGTCCATTTCGTTGAGCAAGGAGTAGCTCTTGTCTATTCCATATTTGGCTTAAGGAACTTTATCTGTGCTCATTTCAATCTCTGCTTTTATGCAGCACCCCAACTCACCTTTCACCTTAAGCAAGCATAAGTTGGTTTTCTAAATTTGAGACCCTGTTCTGTTCTGTAATTCAGTTCCTGAGTAGCCAAGTTTACATTCCGTGTATTACTGATATCTTATGATGTTTCTTTTTCTGTGTGACTTACTTCAGTTAGAATCATCGTACCTGAATCCACTCATTATGCTGCTACGGGCCTGATGACATAGATTTCATTGCTGAGTGATACTGCATTGTACGTAAGTACCACAAGTTCTTTATCCATTTTTCACTTTCTGTGATATTGAACTTGTACGGTAAACGAGGTTCTTGTAAACAGAGGCGTCCCAAACTTTGGGGTGGCTGTGTCTTTTTGATTTTAATTTCCCTAAGCTATATTACCATAAGTGGAAGTGCCCTAGGCTCTGTTGCTTTGTTTTTTAGATGTTTCAGGAAACACCATACACTTCTCCGAGTGGCTGTTGGCAATTTACATCCCGCCCATCAGCATAACAAGGCTCCCAGTTCTCCATGGCCTGTCCTGCCTTTCTGGATTTTACACTTTTTTCAGATGGCCCTTTTGACGGGGGGAAGTGAGACTTCATTGTAGTGCCGATTTCCTTTGCAAGTTTGCTTGGTTGGCCAAAAAGGGCGTATGCGTTTTTTTCTGAATATATTCAGGAAAAAACGCATACGCCCTTTTTAGCCAAGTGCATCATTGTGGACGTTCTGCCTCTTTTCCTATGCTTTCAATGCAATTCCAGTCTACCTCCTGAAATCGGTTTCCTGCAATTCTGCCCCACTTTCAAGTCCTCTTGGCAGCCTTACTTCAGTATATTTTTGGACGATAGCTGTCATTTATAACTCTGCAGGTTTGTGAATTACAGTGCCCCTGAGCTCCTTTCTTCAACTCGCTTTCTTGTGAGCTGGCCGCAACACCGCAGGATGGCTTCAGGCCCTAATCTTGTTCCGGCACGGCACGCTGAGCCTTTGGTTATTTCCTCTTCCTGGTGGGAAATGAGAGTTAAATTTGCCCGTCCAGACACCTCCAGCTAGTCTCTCATTGGTTCTCCCTATTCCTGTTCATCTTCCGCAGAAATTGCAAACTGGGCCAAACAGGAAGTTAAAGAGACTGACTCTCCATGTCGGGAGAGTGTTAGTAAAGCATCTGGAATGTTGCACCCGAGTACCAGGGTACGAAAACTGAGACATATTTGAACACGTCTCCCGATCACATGGTTGATCATACTCTGGGTTCCACATGCATGTTTTAGCTGAAGGAAGAATACCTTAAACCTGGGTAGTTGAAACCCGTGGAATGGGTACCATGCAATATGACTTCAAAGGGTCTTCATTTGCTCACCGAACCTCTCCAATCCTATCACTGCTGCGTTTATGCCCCTGTACACATGCTTGATTCTCTTTCGGAGACATAGCAATCCATAGGTTTTAAGATACTTACTAGTCAGGTACATTCTTAGGCGTTTAATATGCAGTGTTGAGTCCATTTCGTTGAGCAAGGAGTAGCTCTTGTCTATTCCATATTTGGCTTAAGGAACTTTATCTGTGCTCATTTCAATCTCTGGTTTTATGCAGCACCCCAACTCACCTTTCCCCTTAAGCAAGCATAAGTTGGTTTTCTAAATTTGAGACCCTTTTCTGTTCTGTAATTCAGTTCCTGTGTAGCCAAGTTTACATTCCGTGTATTACTGATATCTTATGATGTTTCTTTTTCTGTGTGAGTTATTTCAGTTAGAATTATCATACCTGAATCCACTCATTATGCTGCTACGGGCCTGATGACATAGATTTCATTGCTGAGTGATATTGCTTTGTAAGTAAATACCACAACTTCTTTATCCGTTTTTCACTTTCTGCGATGTTGAACTTGTACTGTAAACGAGGTTCTTGTAAACAGAGGCGTCCCAAACTTTGGGGTGGCTGTGTCTTTTTGATTTTAATTTCCCTAAGCTATAGGACCATAAGTGGAAGTGCCCTAGGCTCTGTTGCTTTGTTTTTTAGATGTTTCAGGAAACACCATACACTTCTCCCGAGTGTCTGTTGGCAATTTACATCCCGCCCATCAGCATAACAAGGCTCCCAGTTCTCCATGGCCTGTCCTGCCTTGCTGGATTTTACACTTTTTTCAGATGGCCCTTTTGACCGGGGGGAAGTGAGACTTCATTGTAGTGCAGATTTCCTTTGCAAGCTTGCTTGGTTGGCCAAAAAGGGCGTATGCGTTTTTTCCTGAATATATTCAGGAAAAAACGCATACGCCCTTTTTGGCCAAGTGCATCATTGTGGACGTTCTGCCTCTTTTCCTATGCTTTCAATGCAATTCAAGTCTACCTTCTGAAATCGGTTTCCTGCAATTCTGCCCCACTTTCAAGTCCTCTTGGCAGCCTTACTTCAGTATATTTTTGGACGATACCTGTCATTTATAACTCTGCAGGTTTGTGAATTACAGTGCCCCTGAGCTCCTTTCTTCAACTCGCTTTTTTGTGAGCTGGCCGCAACACCGCAGGATGGCTTCAGGCCCTAATCTGGTTCCGGCACGGCACGCTGAGCCTTTGGTTAATTCCTCTTCCTGGTGGGAAATGAGAGTTAAATTTGCCCGTCCAGACACCTCCAGCTAGTCTCTCATTGGTTCTCGCTATTCCTGTTCATCTTCCGCAGAAATTGCAAACTGGGCCAAACAGGAGGTTAAAGGCGCTGACTCTCCAAGTCGGGAGAGTGTTAGTAAAGCGTCTGGAATGTTGCACCCGAGTACCAGGGGAGGAAAACTGAGACATATTTGAACACGTCTCCTGTTCACACGGTTGATCATACTCTGGGTTCCACATGCATGTTTTAGCTGAAGGAAGAATACCTTAAACCTGGAGAGTTGAGACCCGTGTAATGGGTACCATGCAATATGACTTCAAAGGGTCTTCATTTGCTCACCGAACCTCTCCAATCCTATCACTGCTGCGTTGATGCCCCTGTACACACGCTTGATTCTCTTTCAGACATAGCCGTCCATACGTTTTAAGATTCTTACTAGTCAGGTATATTCTTAGGTGTTTAATATGGGGTGTTGAGTCCATTTCGTTGAGCAAGGAGTAGCTCTTGTCTATTCCATATTTGGCTTAAGGAACTTTATCTGTGCTCATTTCAATCTCTGCTTTTATGCAGCACCCCAACTCACCTTTCACCTTAAGCAAGCATAAGTTGGTTTTCTAAATTTGAGACCCTGTTCTGTTCTGTAATTCAGTTCCTGAGTAGCCAAGTTTACATTCCGTGTATTACTGATATCTTATGATGTTTCTTTTTCTGTGTGACTTACTTCAGTTAGAATCATCGTACCTGAATCCACTCATTATGCTGCTACGGGCCTGATGACATAGATTTCATTGCTGAGTGATACTGCATTGTACGTAAGTACCACAAGTTCTTTATCCATTTTTCACTTTCTGTGATATTGAACTTGTACGGTAAACGAGGTTCTTGTAAACAGAGGCGTCCCAAACTTTGGGGTGGCTGTGTCTTTTTGATTTTAATTTCCCTAAGCTATATTACCATAAGTGGAAGTGCCCTAGGCTCTGTTGCTTTGTTTTTTAGATGTTTCAGGAAACACCATACACTTCTCCGAGTGGCTGTTGGCAATTTACATCCCGCCCATCAGCATAACAAGGCTCCCAGTTCTCCATGGCCTGTCCTGCCTTTCTGGATTTTACACTTTTTTCAGATGGCCCTTTTGACGGGGGGAAGTGAGACTTCATTGTAGTGCCGATTTCCTTTGCAAGCTTGCTTGGTTGGCCAAAAAGGTCGTATGCGTTTTTTTCTGAATATATTCAGGAAAAAACGCATACGCCCTTTTTAGCCAAGTGCATCATTGTGGACGTTCTGCCTCTTTTCCTATGCTTTCAATGCAATTCCAGTCTACCTCCTGAAATCGGTTTCCTGCAATTCTGCCCCACTTTCAAGTCCTCTTGGCAGCCTTACTTCAGTATATTTTTGGACGATAGCTGTCATTTATAACTCTGCAGGTTTGTGAATTACAGTGCCCCTGAGCTCCTTTCTTCAACTCGCTTTCTTGTGAGCTGGCCGCAACACCGCAGGATGGCTTCAGGCCCTAATCTGGTTCCGGCACGGCACGCTGAGCCTTTGGTTATTTCCTCTTCCTGCTGGGAAATGAGAGTTAAATTTGCCCGTCCAGACACCTCCAGCTAGTCTCTCATTGGTTCTCCCTATTCCTGTTCATCTTCCGCAGAAATTGCAAACTGGGCCAAACAGGAAGTTAAAGAGACTGACTCTCCATGTCGGGAGAGTGTTAGTAAAGCATCTGGAATGTTGCACCCGAGTACCAGGGTACGAAAACTGAGACATATTTGAACACGTCTCCTGATCACATGGTTGATCATACTCTGGGTTCCACATGCATGTTTTAGCTGAAGGAAGAATACCTTAAACCTGGGTAGTTGAAACCCGTGGAATGGGTACCATGCAATATGACTTCAAAGGGTCTTCATTTGCTCACCGAACCTCTCCAATCTTATCACTGCTGCGTTTATGCCCCTGTACACATGCTTGATTCTCTTTCGGAGACATAGCAATCCATAGGTTTTAAGATACTTACTAGTCAGGTACATTCTTAGGCGTTTAATATGCAGTGTTGAGTCCATTTCGTTGAGCAAGGAGTAGCTCTTGTCTATTCCATATTTGGCTTAAGGAACTTTATCTGTGCTCATTTCAATCTCTGGTTTTATGCAGCACCCCAACTCACCTTTCCCCTAAGCAAGCATAAGTTGGTTTTCTAAATTTGAGACACTTTTCTGTTCTGTAATTCAGTTCCTGTGTAGCCAAGTTTACATTCCGTGTATTACTGATATCTTATGATGTTTCTTTTTCTGTGTGAGTTATTTCAGTTAGAATTATCATACCTGAATCCACTCATTATGCTGCTACGGGCCTGATGACATAGATTTCATTGCTGAGTGATATTGCCTTGTAAGTAAATACCACAACTTCTTTATCCGTTTTTCACTTTCTGCGATGTTGAACTTGTACTGTAAACGAGGTTCTTGTAAACAGAGGCGTCCCAAACTTTGGGGTGGCTGTGTCTTTTTGATTTTAATTTCCCTAAGCTATAGGACCATAAGTGGAAGTGCCCTAGGCTCTGTTGCTTTGTTTTTTAGATGTTTCAGGAAACACCATACACTTCTCCCGAGTGTCTGTTGGCAATTTACATCCCGCCCATCAGCATAACAAGGCTCCCAGTTCTCCATGGCCTGTCCTGCCTTGCTGGATTTTACACTTTTTTCAGATTGCCCTTTTGGCCGGTGGGAAGTGAGACTTCATTGTAGTGCAGATTTCCTTTGCAAGCTTGCTTGGTTGGCCAAAAAGGGCGTATGCGTTTTTTCCTGAATATATTCAGGAAAAAATGCATACGCCCTTTTTGGCCAAGTGCATCATTGTGGACGTTCTGCCTCTTTTCCTATGCTTTCAATGCAATTCAAGTCTACCTTCTGAAATCGGTTTCCTGCAATTCTGCCCCACTTTCAAGTCCTCTTGGCAGCCTTACTTCAGTATATTTTTGGACGATACCTGTCATTTATAACTCTGCAGGTTTGTGAATTACAGTGCCCCTGAGCTCCTTTCTTCAACTCGCTTTTTTGTGAGCTGGCCGCAACACCGCAGGATGGCTTCAGGCCCTAATCTGGTTCCGGCACGGCACGCTGAGCCTTTGGTTAATTCCTCTTCCTGGTGGGAAATGAGAGTTAAATTTGCCCGTCCAGACACCTCCAGCTAGTCTCTCATTGGTTCTCGCTATTCCTGTTCATCTTCCGCAGAAATTGCAAACTGGGCCAAACAGGAGGTTAAAGGGACTGACTCTCCAAGTCGGGAGAGTGTTAGTAAAGCGTCTGGAATGTTGCACCCGAGTACCAGGGGAGGAAAACTGAGACATATTTGAACACATCTCCCGATCACATGGTTGATCATACTCTGGGTTCCACATGCATGTTTTAGCTGAAGGAAGAATACCTTAAACCTGGGTAGTTGAAACCCGTGGAATGGGTACCATGCAATATGACTTCAAAGGGTCTTCATTTGCTCACCGAACCTCTCCAATCCTATCACTGCTGCGTTTATGCCCCTGTACACATGCTTGATTCTCTTTCGGAGACATAGCAATCCATAGGTTTTAAGATACTTACTAGTCAGGTACATTCTTAGGCGTTTAATATGCAGTGTTGAGTCCATTTCGTTGAGCAAGGAGTAGCTCTTGTCTATTCCATATTTGGCTTAAGGAACTTTATCTGTGCTCATTTCAATCTCTGGTTTTATGCAGCACCCCAACTCACCTTTCCCCTTAAGCAAGCATAAGTTGGTTTTCTAAATTTGAGACCCTTTTCTGTTCTGTAATTCAGTTCCTGTGTAGCCAAGTTTACATTCCGTGTATTACTGATATCTTATGATGTTTCTTTTTCTGTGTGACTTATTTCAGTTAGAATCATCGTACCTGAATCCACTCATTATGCTGCTACGGGCCTGATGACATAGATTTCATTGCTGAGTGATATTGCTTTGTAAGTAAATACCACAACTTCTTTATCCGTTTTTCACTTTCTGCGATGTTGAACTTGTACTGTAAACGAGGTTCTTGTAAACAGAGGCGTCCCAAACTTTGGGGTGGCTGTGTCTTTTTGATTTTAATTTCCCTAAGCTATAGGACCATAAGTGGAAGTGCCCTAGGCTCTGTTGCTTTGTTTTTTAGATGTTTCAGGAAACACCATACACTTCTCCTGAGTGTCTGTTGGCAATTTACATCCCGCCCATCAGCATAACAAGGCTCCCAGTTCTCCATGGCCTGTCCTGTCTTGCTGGATTTTACACTTTTTTCAGATGGCCCTTTTGACCGGGGGGAAGTGAGACTTCATTGTAGTGCAGATTTCCTTTGCAAGCTTGCTTGGTTGGCCAAAAAGGGCGTATGCATTTTTTCCTAAATATATTCAGGAAAAAACGCATACGCCCTTTTTGCCCAAGTGCATCATTGTGGACGTTCTGCCTCTTTTCCTATGCTTTCAATGCAATTCAAGTCTACCTCCTGAAATCGGTTTCCTGCAATTCTGCCCCGCTTTCAAGTCCTCTTGGCAGCCTTACTTCAGTATATTTTTGGACGAAAGCTGTCATTTATAACTCTGCAGGTTTGTGAATTACAGTGCCCCTGAGCTCCTTTCTTCAACTCGCTTTCTTGTGAGCTGGCCGCAACACCGCAGGATGGCTTCAGGCCCTAATCTGGTTCGGGCACGGCACGCTGAGCCTTTGGTTAATTCCTCTTCCTGGTGGGAAATGAGAGTTAAATTTGCCCGTCCAGACACCTCCAGCTAGTCTCTCATTGGTTCTCGCTATTCCTGTTCATCTTCCGCAGAAATTGCAAACTGGGCCAAACAGGAGGTTAAAGGGACTGACTCTCTAAGTCGGGAGAGTGTTAGTAAAGCGTCTGGAATGTTGCACACGAGTACCAGGGGAGGAAAACTGAGACATATTTGAACACGTCTCCCGATCACATGGTTGATCATACTCTGGGTTCCACATGCATGTTTTAGCTGAAGGAAGAATACCTTAAACCTGGGTAGTTGAAACCCGTGGAATGGGTACCATGCAATATGACTTCAAAGGGTCTTCATTTGCTCACCGAACCTCTCCAATCTTATCACTGCTGCGTTTATGCCCCTGTACACATGCTTGATTCTCTTTCGGAGACATAGCAATCCATAGGTTTTAAGATACTTACTAGTCAGGTACATTCTTAGGCGTTTAATATGCGGTGTTGAGTCCATTTCGTTGAGCAAGGAGTAGCTCTTGTCTATTCCATATTTGGCTTAAGGAACTTTATCTGTGCTCATTTCAATCTCTGGTTTTATGCAGCACCCCAACTCACCTTTCCCCTTAAGCAAGCATAAGTTGGTTTTCTAAATTTGAGACCCTGTTCTGTTTTGGAATTCAGTTCCTGTGTAGCCAAGTTTACATTCCGTGTATTAGTGATATCTTATGATGTTTCTTTTTCTGTGTGACTTATTTCAGTTAGAATCATCGTACCTGAATCCACTCATTATGCTGCTACGGGCCTGATGACATAGATTTCATTGCTGAGTGATATTGCTTTGTAAGTAAATACCACAACTTCTTTATCCGTTTTTCACTTTCTGCGATGTTGAACTTGTACTGAAAACGAGGTTCTTGTAAACAGAGGCGTCCCAAACTTTGGGGTGGCTGTGTCTTTTTGATTTTAATTTCCCTAAGCTATAGGACCATAAGTGGAAGTGCCCTAGGCTCTGTTGCTTTGTTTTTTAGATGTTTCAGGAAACACCATACACTTCTCCCGAGTGTCTGTTGGCAATTTACATCCCGCCCATCAGCATAAAAAGGCTCCCAGTTCTCCATGGCCTGTCCTGCCTTTCTGGATTTTACACTTTTTTCAGATGGCCCTTTTGACCGGGGGGAAGTGAGACTTCATTGTAGTGCAGATTTCCTTTGCAAGCTTGCTTGGTTGGCCAAAAAGGGCGTATGCGTTTTTTCCTGAATATATTCAGGAAAAAACGCATACGCCCTTTTTGGCCAAGTGCATCATTGTGGACGTTCTGCCTCTTTTCCTATGCTTTCAATGCAATTCCAGTCTACCTCCTGAAATCGGTTTCCTGCAATTCTGCCCCGCTTTCAAGTCCTCTTGGCAGCCTTACTTCAGTATATTTTTGGACGATAGCTGTCATTTATAACTCTGCAGGTTTGTGAATTACAGTGCCCCTGAGCTCCTTTCTTCAACTCGCTTTCTTGTGACCTGGCCGCAACACCGCAGGATGGCTTCAGGCCCTAATCTTGTTCCGGCACGGCACGCTGAGCCTTTGGTTAATTCCTCTTCCTGGTGGGAAATGAGAGTTAAATTTGCCCGTCCAGACACCTCCAGCTAGTCTCTCATTGATTCTCGCTATTCCTGTTCATCTTCCGCAGAAATTGCAAACTGGGCCAAACAGGAGGTTAAAGGCGCTGACTCTCCAAGTCGGGAGAGTGTTAGTAAAGCGTCTGGAATGTTGCACCCGAGTACCAGGGGAGGAAAACTGAGACATATTTGAACACGTCTCCCGTTCACACGGTTGATCATACTCTGGGTTCCACATGCATGTTTTAGCTGAAGGAAGAATACCTTAAACCTAGAGAGTTGAGACCCGTGTAATGGGTACCATGCAATATGACTTCAAAGGGTCTTCATTTGCTCACCGAACCTCTCCAATCCTATCACTGCTGCGTTGATGCCCCTGTACACACGCTTGATTCTCTTTCAGACATAGCCGTCCATACGTTTTAAGATTCTTACTAGTCAGGTATATTCTTAGGTGTTTAATATGGGGTGTTGAGTCCATTTCGTTGAGCAAGGAGTAGCTCTTGTCTATTCCATATTTGGCTTAAGGAAATTTATCTGTGCTCATTTCAATCTCTGGTTTTATGCAGCACCCCAACTCACCTTTCACCTGAAGCAAGCATAAGTTGGTTTTCTACATTTGAGACCCTGTTCTGTTCTGTAATTCAGTTCCTGAGTAGCCAAGTTTACATTCCGTGTATTACTGATATCTTATGATGTTTCTTTTTCTGTGTGACTTACTTCAGTTAGAATCATCGTACCTGAATCCACTCATTATGCTGCTACGGGCCTGATGACATAGATTTCATTGCTGAGTGATACTGCATTGTACGTAAGTACCACATCTTCTTTATCCATTTTTCACTTTCTGTGATATTGAACTTGTACGGTAAACGAGGTTCTTGTAAACAGAGGCGTCCCAAACTTTGGGGTGGCTGTGTCTTTTTGATTTTAATTTCCCTAAGCTATATTACCATAAGTGGAAGTGCCCTAGGTTCTGTTGCTTTGTTTTTTAGATGTTTCAGGAAACACCATACACTTCTCCGAGTGGCTGTTGGCAATTTACATCCCGCCCATCAGCATAACAAGGCTCCCAGTTCTCCATGGCCTGTCCTGCCTTTCTGGATTTTACACTTTTTTCAGATGGCCCTTTTGACGGGGGGAAGTGAGACTTCATTGTAGTGCCGATTTCCTTTGCAAGCTTGCTTGGTTGGCCAAAAAGGGCGTATGGGTTTTTTTCTGAATATATTAAGGAAAAAACGCATACGCCCTTTTTAGCCAAGTGCATCATTGTGGACGTTCTGCCTCTTTTCCTATGCTTTCAATGCAATTCCAGTCTACCTCCTGAAATCGGTTTCCTGCAATTCTGCCCCACTTTCAAGTCCTCTTGGCAGCCTTACTTCAGTATATTTTTGGACGATAGCTGTCATTTATAACTCTGCAGGTTTGTGAATTACAGTGCCCCTGAGCTCCTTTCTTCAACTCGCTTTCTTGTGAGCTGGCCGCAACACCGCAGGATGGCTTCAGGCCCTAATCTTGTTCCAGCACGGCACGCTGAGCCTTTGGTTATTTCCTCTTCCTGGTGGGAAATGAGAGTTAAATTTGCCCGTCCAGACACCTCCAGCTAGTCTCTCATTGGTTCTCCCTATTCCTGTTCATCTTCCGCAGAAATTGCAAACTGGGCCAAACAGGAAGTTAAAGAGACTGACTCTCCATGTCGGGAGAGTGTTAGTAAAGCATCTGGAATGTTGCGCCCGAGTACCAGGGTACGAAAACTGAGACATATTTGAACACGTCTCCCGATCACATGGTTGATCATACTCTAGGATACACATGCATGTTTTAGCTGAATGAAGAATACCTTAAACATGGGTAGTTGAAACCCGTGGAATGGGTACCATGCAATATGACTTCAAAGGGTCTTCATTTGCTCACCGAACCTCTCCAATCCTATCACTGCTGCGTTTATGCCCCTGTACACATGCTTGATTCTCTTTCGGAGACATAGCAAACCATAGGTTTTAAGATACTTACTATTCAGGTACATTCTTAGGCATTTAATATGCGGTGTTGAGT
The DNA here is from genome assembly GCF_964374135.1 of Grampus griseus. Taxonomy (NCBI): domain Eukaryota; kingdom Metazoa; phylum Chordata; class Mammalia; order Artiodactyla; family Delphinidae; genus Grampus; species Grampus griseus. The sequence goes on from NW_028133074.1 coordinate 211,026, forward strand.
CCATTTCGTTGAGCAAGGAGTAGCTCTTGTCTATTCCATATTTGGCTTAAGGAACTTTATCTGTGCTCATTTCAATCTCTGCTTTTATGCAGCACCCCAACTCACCTTTCCCCTTAAGCAAGCATAAGTTGGTTTTCTAAATTTGAGACCCTGTTCTGTTCTGTAATTCAGTTCCTGTGTAGCCAAGTTTACATTCCGTGTATTACTGATATCTTATGATGTTTCTTTTTCTGTGTGACTTATTTCAGTTAGAATCATCATACCTGAATCCACTCATTGTGCTGCTAACGGCCTGATGACATAGATTTCATTGCTGAGTGATATTGTTTTGTAAGTAAATACCAGAAGTTCTTTATCCATTTTTCACTTTCTGTGATATTGAACTTGTACGGTAAACGAGGTTCTTGTAAACAGAGGCGTTCCATACTTTGGGGTGGCTGTGTCTTTTTGAATTTAATTTCCCTAAGCTATAGGACCATAAGTGGAAGTGCCCTAGGCTCTGTTGCTTTGTTTTTTAGATGTTTCAGGAAACACCATACACTTCTCCCCGGTGTCTGTTGGCAATTTACATCCCGCCCATCAGCATAACAAGTCTCCCAGTTCTCCATGGCCTGTCCTGCCTTTCTGGATTTTACACTTTTTTCAGATGGCCCTTTTGACCGGGGGGAAGTGAGACTTCATTGTAGTGCAGATTTCCTTTGCAAGTTTGCTTGGTTGGCCAAAAAGGGCGTATGCGTTTTTTCCTGAATATATTCAGGAAAAAACGCATACGCCCTTTTCGGCCAAGTGCATCATTGTGGACGTTCTGCCTCTTTACCTATACTTTCAATGCAATTCCAGTCTACCTCCTGAAATCGGTTTCCTGCAATTCTGCCCCGCTTTCAAGTCCTCTTGGCAGCCTTACTTCAGTATATTTTTGGACGATACCTGTCATTTGTAACTCTGCAGGTTTGTGAACTACAGTGCCCCTGAACTCCTTTCTTCAACTCGCTTTCTTGTGAGCTGGCCGCAACACCGCAGGATGGCTTCAGGCCCTAATCTGGTTCCGGCACGGCACGCTGAGCCTTTGGTTATTTCCTCTTCCTGGTGGGAAATGAGAGTTAAATTTGCCCGTCCAGACACCTCCAGCTAGTCTCTCATTGGTTCTCGCTATTCCTGTTCATCTTCCGCAGAAATTGCAAACTGGGCCAAACAGGAGGTTAAAGGCGCTGACTCTCCAAGTCGGGAGAGTGTTAGTAAAGCGTCTGGAATGTTGCACCCGAGTACCAGGGGAGGAAAACTGAGACATATTTGAACACGTCTCCTGTTCACACGGTTGATCATACTCTGGGTTCCACATGCATGTTTTAGCTGAAGGAAGAATACCTTAAACCTGGAGAGTTGAGACCCGTGTAATGGGTACCATGCAATATGACTTCAAAGGGTCTTCATTTGCTCACCGAACCTCTCCAATCCTATCACTGCTGCGTTGATGCCCCTGTACACACGCTTGATTCTCTTTCAGACATAGCCGTCCATACGTTTTAAGATTCTTACTAGTCAGGTATATTCTTAGGTGTTTAATATGGGGTGTTGAGTCCATTTCGTTGAGCAAGGAGTAGCTCTTGTCTATTCCATATTTGGCTTAAGGAACTTTATCTGTGCTCATTTCAATCTCTGGTTTTATGCAGCACCCCAACTCACCTTTCACCTTAAGCAAGCATAAGTTGGTTTTCTAAATTTGAGACCCTGTTCTGTTTTGGAATTCAGTTCCTGTGTAGCCAAGTTTACATTCCGTGTATTAGTGATATCTTATGATGTTTCTTTTTCTGTGTGACTTATTTCAGTTAGAATCATCGTACCTGAATAACTCATTTCGCTGCTACGGGCCTGATGACATAGATTTCATTGCTGAGTGATACTGCATTGTACGTAAGTACCACAAGTTCTTTATCCATTTTTCACTTTCTGTGATATTGAACTTGTACGGTAAACGAGGTTCTTGTAAACAGAGGTGTCCCAAACTTTGGGGTGGCTGTGTCTTTTTGATTTTAATTTCCCTAAGCTATAGGACCATAAGTGGAAGTGCCCTAGGCTCTCTTGCTTTGTTTTTTAGATGTTTCAGGAAACACCATACACTTCTCCGAGTGGCTGTTGGCAATTTACATCCCGCCCATCAGCATAACAAGGCTCCCAGTTCTCCATGGCCTGTCCTGCCTTTCTGGATTTTACACTTTTTTCAGATGGCCCTTTTGACGGGGGGAAGTGAGACTTCATTGTAGTGCCGATTTCCTTTGCAAGCTTGCTTGGTTGGCCAAAAAGGGCGTATGCGTTTTTTTCTGAATATATTCAGGAAAAAACGCATACGTCCTTTTTGGCCAAGTGCATCATTGTGGACGTTCTGCCTCTTTTCCTATGCTTTCAATGCAATTCCAGTCTACCTCCTGAAATCGGTTTCCTGCAATTCTGCCCCACTTTCAAGTCCTCTTGGCAGCCTTACTTCAGTATATTTTTGGACGATAGCTGTCATTTATAACTCTGCAGGTTTGTGAATTACAGTGCCCCTGAGCTCCTTTCTTCAACTCGCTTTCTTGTGAGCTGGCCGCAACACCGCAGGATGGCTTCAGGCCCTAATCTTGTTCCGGCACGGCACGCTGAGCCTTTGGTTATTTCCTCTTCCTGGTGGGAAATGAGAGTTAAATTTGCCCGTCCAGACACCTCCAGCTAGTCTCTCATTGGTTCTCGCTATTCCTGTTCATCTTCCGCAGAAATTGCAAACTGGGCCAAACAGGAGGTTAAAGGCGCTGACTCTCCAAGTCGGGAGAGTGTTAGTAAAGCGTCTGGAATGTTGCACCCGAGTACCAGGGGAGGAAAACTGAGACATATTTGAACACGTCTCCTGTTCACACGGTTGATCATACTCTGGGTTCCACATGCATGTTTTAGCTGAAGGAAGAATACCTTAAACCTAGAGAGTTGAGACCCGTGTAATGGGTACCATGCAATATGACTTCAAAGGGTCTTCATTTGCTCACCGAACCTCTCCAATCCTATCACTGCTGCGTTGATGCCCCTGTACACACGCTTGATTCTCTTTCAGACATAGCCGTCCATACGTTTTAAGATTCTTACTAGTCAGGTATATTCTTAGGTGTTTAATATGGGGTGTTGAGTCCATTTCGTTGAGCAAGGAGTAGCTCTTGTCTATTCCATATTTGGCTTAAGGAACTTTATCTGTGCTCATTTCAATCTCTGCTTTTATGCAGCACCCCAACTCACCTTTCACCTTAAGCAAGCATAAGTTGATTTTCTAAATTTGAGACCCTGTTCTGTTCTGTAATTCAGTTCCTGAGTAGCCAAGTTTACATTCCGTGTATTACTGATATCTTATGATGTTTCTTTTTCTGTGTGACTTACTTCAGTTAGAATCATCGTACCTGAATCCACTCATTATGCTGCTACGGGCCTGATGACATAGATTTCATTGCTGAGTGATACTGCATTGTACGTAAGTACCACAAGTTCTTTATCCATTTTTCACTTTCTGTGATATTGAACTTGTACGGTAAACGAGGTTCTTGTAAACAGAGGCGTCCCAAACTTTGGGGTGGCTGTGTCTTTTTGATTTTAATTTCCCTAAGCTATATTACCATAAGTGGAAGTGCCCTAGGCTCTGTTGCTTTGTTTTTTAGATGTTTCAGGAAACACCATACACTTCTCCGAGTGGCTGTTGGCAATTTACATCCCGCCCATCAGCATAACAAGGCTCCCAGTTCTCCATGGCCTGTCCTGCCTTTCTGGATTTTACACTTTTTTCAGATGGCCCTTTTGACGGGGGGAAGTGAGACTTCATTGTAGTGCCGATTTCCTTTGCAAGCTTGCTTGGTTGGCCAAAAAGGGCGTATGCGTTTTTTTCTGAATATATTCAGGAAAAAACGCATACGCCCTTTTTAGCCAAGTGCATCATTGTGGACGTTCTGCCTCTTTTCCTATGCTTTCAATGCAATTCCAGTCTACCTCCTGAAATCGGTTTCCTGCAATTCTGCCCCACTTTCAAGTCCTCTTGGCAGCCTTACTTCAGTATATTTTTGGACGATAGCTGTCATTTATAACTCTGCAGGTTTGTGAATTACAGTGCCCCTGAGCTCCTTTCTTCAACTCGCTTTCTTGTGAGCTGGCCGCAACACCGCAGGATGGCTTCAGGCCCTAATCTGGTTCTGGCACGGCACGCTGAGCCTTTGGTTATTTCCTCTTCCTGCTGGGAAATGAGAGTTAAATTTGCCCGTCCAGACACCTCCAGCTAGTCTCTCATTGGTTCTCCCTATTCCTGTTCATCTTCCGCAGAAATTGCAAACTGGGCCAAACAGGAAGTTAAAGAGACTGACTCTCCATGTCGGGAGAGTGTTAGTAAAGCATCTGGAATGTTGCACCCGAGTACCAGGGTACGAAAACTGAGACATATTTGAACACGTCTCCCGATCACATGGTTGATCATACTCTGGGTTCCACATGCATGTTTTAGCTGAAGGAAGAATACCTTAAACCTGGGTAGTTGAAACCCGTGGAATGGGTACCATACAATATGACTTCAAAGGGTCTTCATTTGCTCACCGAACCTCTCCAATCCTATCACTGCTGCGTTTATGCCCCTGTACACATGCTTGATTCTCTTTCGGAGACATAGCAATCCATAGGTTTTAAGATACTTATTAGTCAGGTACATTCTTAGGCGTTTAATATGCAGTGTTGAGTCCATTTCGTTGAGCAAGGAGTAGCTCTTGTCTATTCCATATTTGGCTTAAGGAACTTTATCTGTGCTCATTTCAATCTCTGGTTTTATGCAGCACCCCAACTCACCTTTCCCCTTAAGCAAGCATAAGTTGGTTTTCTAAATTTGAGACCCTTTTCTGTTCTGTAATTCAGTTCCTGTGTAGCCAAGTTTACATTCCGTGTATTACTGATATCTTATGATGTTTCTTTTTCTGTGTGAGTTATTTCAGTTAGAATTATCATACCTGAATCCACTCATTATGCTGCTACGGGCCTGATGACATAGATTTCATTGCTGAGTGATATTGCTTTGTAAGTAAATACCACAACTTCTTTATCCGTTTTTCACTTTCTGCGATGTTGAACTTGTACTGTAAACGAGGTTGTTGTAAACAGAGGCGTCCCAAACTTTGGGGTGGCTGTGTCTTTTTGATTTTAATTTCCCTAAGCTATAGGACCATAAGTGGAAGTGCCCTAGGCTCTGTTGCTTTGTTTTTTAGATGTTTCAGGAAACACCATACACTTCTCCGAGTGGCTGTTGGCAATTTACATCCCGCCCATCAGCATAACAAGGCTCCCAGTTCTCCATGGCCTGTCCTGCCTTGCTGGATTTTACACTTTTTTCAGATGGCCCTTTTGACCGGGGGGAAGTGAGACTTCATTGTAGTGCAGATTTCCTTTGCAAGCTTGCTTGGTTGGCCAAAAAGGGCGTATGCGTTTTTTCCTGAATATATTCAGGAAAAAACGCATACGCCCTTTTTGGCCAAGTGCATCATTGTGGACGTTCTGCCTCTTTTCCTATGCTTTCAATGCAATTCAAGTCTACCTTCTGAAATCGGTTTCCTGCAATTCTGCCCCACTTTCAAGTCCTCTTGGCAGCCTTACTTCAGTATATTTTTGGACGATACCTGTCATTTATATCTCTGCAGGTTTGTGAATTACAGTGCCCCTGAGCTCCTTTCTTCAACTCGCTTTTTTGTGAGCTGGCCGCAACACCGCAGGATGGCTTCAGGCCCTAAACTGGTTCCGGCACGGCACGCTGAGCCTTTGGTTAATTCCTCTTCCTGGTGGGAAATGAGAGTTAAATTTGCCCGTCCAGACACCTCCAGCTAGTCTCTCATTGGTTCTCGCTATTCCTGTTCATCTTCCGCAGAAATTGCAAACTGGGCCAAACAGGAGGTTAAAGGCGCTGACTCTCCAAGTCGGGAGAGTGTTAGTAAAGCGTCTGGAATGTTGCACCCGAGTACCAGGGGAGGAAAACTGAGACATATTTGAACACGTCTCCTGTTCACACGGTTGATCATACTCTGGGTTCCACATGCATGTTTTAGCTGAAGGAAGAATACCTTAAACCTGGAGAGTTGAGACCCGTGTAATGGGTACCATGCAATATGACTTCAAAGGGTCTTCATTTGCTCACCGAACCTCTCCAATCCTATCACTGCTGCGTTGATGCCCCTGTACACACGCTTGATTCTCTTTCAGACATAGCCGTCCATACGTTTTAAGATTCTTACTAGTCAGGTATATTCTTAGGTGTTTAATATGGGGTGTTGAGTCCATTTCGTTGAGCAAGGAGTAGCTCTTGTCTATTCCATATTTGGCTTAAGGAACTTTATCTGTGCTCATTTCAATCTCTGCTTTTATGCAGCACCCCAACTCACCTTTCACCTTAAGCAAGCATAAGTTGGTTTTCTAAATTTGAGACCCTGTTCTGTTCTGTAATTCAGTTCCTGAGTAGCCAAGTTTACATTCCGTGTATTACTGATATCTTATGATGTTTCTTTTTCTGTGTGACTTACTTCAGTTAGAATCATCGTACCTGAATCCACTCATTATGCTGCTACGGGCCTGATGACATAGATTTCATTGCTGAGTGATACTGCATTGTACTTAAGTACCACAAGTTCTTTATCCATTTTTCACTTTCTGTGATATTGAACTTGTACGGTAAACGAGGTTCTTGTAAACAGAGGCGTCCCAAACTTTGGGGTGGCTGTGTCTTTTTGATTTTAATTTCCCTAAGCTATATTACCATAAGTGGAAGTGCCCTAGGCTCTGTTGCTTTGTTTTTTAGATGTTTCAGGAAACACCATACACTTCTCCGAGTGGCTGTTGGCAATTTACATCCCGCCCATCAGCATAACAAGGCTCCCAGTTCTCCATGGCCTGTCCTGCCTTTCTGGATTTTACACTTTTTTCAGATGGCCCTTTTGACGGGGGGAAGTGAGACTTCATTGTAGTGCCGATTTCATTTGCAAGCTTGCTTGGTTGGCCAAAAAGGGCGTATGCGTTTTTTTCTGAATATATTCAGGAAAAAACGCATACGCCCTTTTTAGCCAAGTGCATCATTGTGGACGTTCTGCCTCTTTTCCTATGCTTTCAATGCAATTCCAGTCTACCTCCTGAAATCGGTTTCCTGCAATTCTGCCCCACTTTCAAGTCCTCTTGGCAGCCTTACTTCAGTATATTTTTGGACGATAGCTGTCATTTATAACTCTGCAGGTTTGTGAATTACAGTGCCCCTGAGCTCCTTTCTTCAACTCGCTTTCTTGTGAGCTGGCCGCAACACCGCAGGATGGCTTCAGGCCCTAATCTGGTTCCGGCACGGCACGCTGAGCCTTTGTTTATTTCCTCTTCCTGCTGGGAAATGAGAGTTAAATTTGCCCGTCCAGACACCTCCAGCTAGTCTCTCATTGGCTCTCCCTATTCCTGTTCATCTTCCGCAGAAATTGCAAACTGGGCCAAACAGGAAGTTAAAGAGACTGACTCTCCATGTCGGGAGAGTGTTAGTAAAGCATCTGGAATGTTGCACCCGAGTACCAGGGTACGAAAACTGAGACATATTTGAACACGTCTCCTGATCACATGGTTGATCATACTCTGGGTTCCACATGCATGTTTTAGCTGAAGGAAGAATACCTTAAACCTGGGTATTTGAAACCCGTGGAATGGGTACCATGCAATATGACTTCAAAGGGTCTTCATTTGCTCACCGAACCTCTCCAATCCTATCACTGCTGCGTTTATGCCCCTGTACACATGCTTGATTCTCTTTCGGAGACATAGCAATCCATAGGTTTTAAGATACTTACTAGTCAGGTACATTCTTAGGCGTTTAATATGCAGTGTTGAGTCCATTTCGTTGAGCAAGGAGTAGCTCTTGTCTATTCCATATTTGGCTTAAGGAACTTTATCTGTGCTCATTTCAATCTCTGGTTTTATGCAGCACCCCAACTCACCTTTCCCCTTAAGCAAGCATAAGTTGGTTTTCTAAATTTGAGACCCTTTTCTGTTCTGTAATTCAGTTCCTGTGTAGCCAAGTTTACATTCCGTGTATTACTGATATCTTATGATGTTTCTTTTTCTGTGTGAGTTATTTCAGTTAGAATTATCATACCTGAATCCACTCATTATGCTGCTACGGGCCTGATGACATAGATTTCATTGCTGAGTGATATTGCCTTGTAAGTAAATACCACAACTTCTTTATCCGTTTTTCACTTTCTGCGATGTTGAACTTGTACTGTAAACGAGGTTCTTGTAAACAGAGGCGTCCCAAACTTTGGGGTGGCTGTGTCTTTTTGATTTTAATTTCCCTAAGCTATAGGACCATAAGTGGAAGTGCCCTAGGCTCTGTTGCTTTGGTTTTTAGATGTTTCAGGAAACAACATACACTTCTCCCTAGTGTCTGTTGGCAATTTACATCCCGCCCATCAGCATAACAAGGCTCCCAGTTCTCCATGGCCTCTCCTGCCTTGCTGGATTTTACACTTTTTTAGATTGCCCTTTTGACCGGTGGGAAGTGAGACTTCATTGTAGTGCAGATTTCCTTTGCAAGCTTGCTTGGTTGGCCAAAAAGGGCGTATGCGTTTTTTCCTGAATATATTCAGGAAAAAACGCATACGCCCTTTTTGGCCAAGTGCATCATTGTGGACGTTCTGCCTCTTTTCCTATGCTTTCAATGCAATTCAAGTCTACCTTCTGAAATCGGTTTCCTGCAATTCTGCCCCACTTTCAAGTCCTCTTGGCAGCCTTACTTCAGTATATTTTTGGACGATACCTGTCATTTATAACTCTGCAGGTTTGTGAATTACAGTGCCCCTGAGCTCCTTTCTTCAACTCGCTTTTTTGTGAGCTGGCCGCAACACCGCAGGATGGCTTCAGGCCCTAATCTGGTTCCGGCACGGCACGCTGAGCCTTTGGTTAATTCCTCTTCCTGGTGGGAAATGAGAGTTAAATTTGCCCGTCCAGACACCTCCAGCTAGTCTCTCATTGGTTCTCGCTATTCCTGTTCATCTTCCGCAGAAATTGCAAACTGGGCCAAACAGGAGGTTAAAGGGACTGACTCTCCAAGTCGGGAGAGTGTTAGTAAAGCGTCTGGAATGTTGCACCCGAGTACCAGGGGAGGAAAACTGAGACATATTTGAACACGTCTCCCGATCACATGGTTGATCATACTCTGGGTTCCACATGCATGTTTTAGCTGAAGGAAGAATACCTTAAACCTGGGTAGTTGAAACCCGTGGAATGGGTACCATGCAATATGACTTCAAAGGGTCTTCATTTGCTCACCGAACCTCTCCAATCCTATCACTGCTGCGTTTATGCCCCTGTACACATGCTTGATTCTCTTTCGGAGACATAGCAATCCATAGGTTTTAAGATACTTACTAGTCAGGTACATTCTTAGGCGTTTAATATGCAGTGTTGAGTCCATTTCGTTGAGCAAGGAGTAGCTCTTGTCTATTCCATATTTGGCTTAAGGAACTTTATCTGTGCTCATTTCAATCTCTGGTTTTATGCAGCACCCCAACTCACCTTTCCCCTTAAGCAAGCATAAGTTGGTTTTCTAAATTTGAGACCCTTTTCTGTTCTGTAATTCAGTTCCTGTGTAGCCAAGTTTACATTCCGTGTATTACTGATATCTTATGATGTTTCTTTTTCTGTGTGAGTTATTTCAGTTAGAATTATCATACCTGAATCCACTCATTATGCTGCTACGGGCCTGATGACATAGATTTCATTGCTGAGTGATATTGCTTTGTAAGTAAATACCACAACTTCTTTATCCGTTTTTCACTTTCTGCGATGTTGAACTTGTACTGTAAACGAGGTTCTTGTAAACAGAGGCGTCCCAAACTTTGGGGTGGCTGTGTCTTTTTGATTTTAATTTCCCTAAGCTATAGGACCATAAGTGGAAGTGCCCTAGGCTCTGTTGCTTTGTTTTTTAGATGTTTCAGGAAACACCATACACTTCTCCCGAGTGTCTGTTGGCAATTTACATCCCGCCCATCAGCATAACAAGGCTCCCAGTTCTCCATGGCCTGTCCTGCCTTGCTGGATTTTACACTTTTTTCAGATGGCCCTTTTTACCGGGGGGAAGTGAGACTTCATTGTAGTGCAGATTTCCTTTGCAAGCTTGCTTGGTTGGCCAAAAAGGGCGTATGCATTTTTTCCTAAATATATTCAGGAAAAAACGCATACGCCCTTTTTGCCCAAGTGCATCATTGTGGACGTTTTGCCTCTTTTCCTATGCTTTCAATGCAATTCAAGTCTACCTCCTGAAATCGGTTTCCTGCAATTCTGCCCCGCTTTCAAGTCCTCTTGGCAGCCTTACTTCAGTATATTTTTGGACGAAAGCTGTCATTTATAACTCTGCAGGTTTGTGAATTACAGTGCCCCTGAGCTCCTTTCTTCAACTCGCTTTCTTGTGAGCTGGCCGCAACACCGCAGGATGGCTTCAGGCCCTAATCTGGTTCGGGCACGGCACGCTGAGCCTTTGGTTAATTCCTCTTCCTGGTGGGAAATGAGAGTTAAATTTGCCCGTCCAGACACCTCCAGCTAGTCTCTCATTGGTTCTCGCTATTCCTGTTCATCTTCCGCAGAAATTGCAAACTGGGCCAAACAGGAGGTTAAAGGGACTGACTCTCTAAGTCGGGAGAGTGTTAGTAAAGCGTCTGGAATGTTGCACACGAGTACCAGGGGAGGAAAACTGAGACATATTTGAACACGTCTCCCGATCACATGGTTGATCATACTCTGGGTTCCACATGCATGTTTTAGCTGAAGGAAGAATACCTTAAACCTGGGTAGTTGAAACCCGTGGAATGGGTACCATGCAATATGACTTCAAAGGGTCTTCATTTGCTCACCGAACCTCTCCAATCCTATCACTGCTGCGTTTATGCCCCTGTACACATGCTTGATTCTCTTTCGGAGACATAGCAATCCATAGGTTTTAAGATACTTACTAGTCAGGTACATTCTTAGGCGTTTAATATGCGGTGTTGAGTCCATTTCGTTGAGCAAGGAGTAGCTCTTGTCTATTCCATATTTGGCTTAAGGAACTTTATCTGTGCTCATTTCAATCTCTGGTTTTATGCAGCACCCCAACTCACCTTTCCCCTTAAGCAAGCATAAGTTGGTTTTCTAAATTTGAGACCCTGTTCTGTTTTGGAATTCAGTTCCTGTGTAGCCAAGTTTACATTCCGTGTATTAGTGATATCTTATGATGTTTCTTTTTCTGTGTGACTTATTTCAGTTAGAATCATCGTACCTGAATCCACTCATTATGCTGCTACGGGCCTGATGACATAGATTTCATTGCTGAGTGATATTGCTTTGTAAGTAAATACCACAACTTCTTTATCCGTTTTTCACTTTCTGCGATGTTGAACTTGTACTGTAAACGAGGTTCTTGTAAACAGAGGCGTCCCAAACTTTGGGGTGGCTGTGTCTTTTTGATTTTAATTTCCCTAAGCTATAGGACCATAAGTGGAAGTGCCCTAGGCTCTGTTGCTTTGTTTTTTAGATGTTTCAGGAAACACCATACACTTCTCCCGAGTGTCTGTTGGCAATTTACATCCCGCCCATCAGCATAACAAGGCTCCCAGTTCTCCATGGCCTGTCCTGCCTTTCTGGATTTTACACTTTTTTCAGATGGCCCTTTTGACCGGGGGGAAGTGAGACTTCATTGTAGTGCAGATTTCCTTTGCAAGCTTGCTTGGTTGGCCAAAAAGGGCGTATGCGTTTTTTCCTGAATATATTCAGGAAAAAACGCATACGCCCTTTTTGGCCAAGTGCATCATTGTGGACGTTCTGCCTCTTTTCCTATGCTTTCAATGCAATTCCAGTCTACCTCCTGAAATCGGTTTCCTGCAATTCTGCCCCGCTTTCAAGTCCTCTTGGCAGCCTTACTTCAGTATATTTTTGGACGATAGCTGTCATTTATAACTCTGCAGGTTTGTGAATTACAGTGCCCCTGAGCTCCTTTCTTCAACTCGCTTTCTTGTGACCTGGCCGCAACACCGCAGGATGGCTTCAGGCCCTAATCTTGTTCCGGCACGGCACGCTGAGCCTTTGGTTAATTCCTCTTCCTGGTGGGAAATGAGAGTTAAATTTGCCCGTCCAGACACCTCCAGCTAGTCTCTCATTGATTCTCACTATTCCTGTTCATCTTCCGCAGAAATTGCAAACTGGGCCAAACAGGTTAAAGGCGCTGACTCTCCAAGTCGGGAGAGTGTTAGTAAAGCGTCTGGAATGTTGCACCCGAGTACCAGGGGAGGAAAACTGAGACATATTTGAACACGTCTCCCGTTCACACGGTTGATCATACTCTGGGTTCCACATGCATGTTTTAGCTGAAGGAAGAATACCTTAAACCTAGAGAGTTGAGACCCGTGTAATGGGTACCATGCAATATGACTTCAAAGGGTCTTCATTTGCTCACCGAACCTCTCCAATCCTATCACTGCTGCGTTGATGCCCCTGTACACACGCTTGATTCTCTTTCAGACATAGCCGTCCATACGTTTTAAGATTCTTACTAGTCAGGTATATTCTTAGGTGTTTAATATGGGGTGTTGAGTCCATTTCGTTGAGCAAGGAGTAGCTCTTGTCTATTCCATATTTGGCTTAAGGAACTTTATCTGTGCTCATTTCAATCTCTGGTTTTATGCAGCACCCCAACTCACCTTTCACCTGAAGCAAGCATAAGTTGGTTTTCTACATTTGAGACCCTGTTCTGTTCTGTAATTCAGTTCCTGAGTAGCCAAGTTTACATTCCGTGTATTACTGATATCTTATGATGTTTCTTTTTCTGTGTGACTTACTTCAGTTAGAATCATCGTACCTGAATCCACTCATTATGCTGCTACGGGCCTGATGACATAGATTTCATTGCTGAGTGATACTGCATTGTACGTAAGTACCACAAGTTCTTTATCCATTTTTCACTTTCTGTGATATTGAACTTGTACGGTAAACGAGGTTCTTGTAAACAGAGGCGTCCCAAACTTTGGGGTGGCTGTGTCTTTTTGATTTTAATTTCCCTAAGCTATAGGACCATAAGTGGAAGTGCCCTAGGCTCTGTTGCTTTGTTTTTTAGATGTTTCAGGAAACACCATACACTTCTCCGAGTGGCTGTTGGCAATTTACATCCCGCCCATCAGCATAACAAGGCTCCCAGTTCTCCATGGCCTGTCCTGCCTTTCTGGATTTTACACTTTTTTCAGATGGCCCTTTTGACGGGGGGAAGTGAGACTTCATTGTAGTGCCGATTTCCTTTGCAAGCTTGCTTGGTTGGCCAAAAAGGGCGTATGCGTTTTTTTCTGAATATATTAAGGAAAAAACGCATACGCCCTTTTTAGCCAAGTGCATCATTGTGGACGTTCTGCCTCTTTTCCTATGCTTTCAATGCAATTCCAGTCTACCTCCTGAAATCGGTTTCCTGCAATTCTGCCCCACTTTCAAGTCCTCTTGGCAGCCTTACTTCAGTATATTTTTGGACGATAGCTGTCATTTATAACTCTGCAGGTTTGTGAATTACAGTGCCCCTGAGCTCCTTTCTTCAACTCGCTTTCTTGTGAGCTGGCCGCAACACCGCAGGATGGCTTCAGGCCCTAATCTTGTTCCAGCACGGCACGCTGAGCCTTTGGTTATTTCCTCTTCCTGGTGGGAAATGAGAGTTAAATTTGCCCGTCCAGACACCTCCAGCTAGTCTCTCATTGGTTCTCCCTATTCCTGTTCATCTTCCGCAGAAATTGCAAACTGGGCCAAACAGGAAGTTAAAGAGACTGACTCTCCATGTCGGGAGAGTGTTAGTAAAGCATCTGGAATGTTGCGCCCGAGTACCAGGGTACGAAAACTGAGACATATTTGAACACGTCTCCCGATCACATGGTTGATCATACTCTAGGATACACATGCATGTTTTAGCTGAATGAAGAATACCTTAAACATGGGTAGTTGAAACCCGTGGAATGGGTACCATGCAATATGACTTCAAAGGGTCTTCATTTGCTCACCGAACCTCTCCAATCCTATCACTGCTGCGTTTATGCCCCTGTACACATGCTTGATTCTCTTTCGGAGACATAGCAAACCATAGGTTTTAAGATACTTACTATTCAGGTACATTCTTAGGCATTTAATATGCGGTGTTGAGTCCATTTCGTTGAGCAAGGAGTAGCTCTTGTCTATTCCATATTTGGCTTAAGGAACTTTATCTGTGCTCATTTCAATCTCTGCTTTTATGCAGCACCCCAACTCACCTTTCCCCTTAAGCAAGCATAAGTTGGTTTTCTAAATTTGAGACCCTGTTCTGTTCTGTAATTCAGTTCCTGTGTAGCCAAGTTTACATTCCGTGTATTACTGATATCTTATGATGTTTCTTTTTCTGTGTGACTTATTTCAGTTAGAATCATCATACCTGAATCCACTCATTGTGCTGCTAACGGCCTGATGACATAGATTTCATTGCTGAGTGATATTGTTTTGTAAGTAAATACCAGAAGTTCTTTATCCATTTTTCACTTTCTGTGATATTGAACTTGTACGGTAAACGAGGTTCTTGTAAACAGAGGCGTTCCATACTTTGGGGTGGCTGTGTCTTTTTGAATTTAATTTCCCTAAGCTATAGGACCATAAGTGGAAGTGCCCTAGGCTCTGTTGCTTTGTTTTTTAGATGTTTCAGGAAACACCATACACTTCTCCCCGGTGTGTGTTGGCAATTTACATCCCGCCCATCAGCATAACAAGTCTCCCAGTTCTCCATGGCCTGTCCTGCCTTTCTGGATTTTACACTTTTTTCAGATGGCCCTTTTGACCGGGGGGAAGTGAGACTTCATTGTAGTGCAGATTTCCTTTGCAAGCTTGCTTGGTTGGCCAAAAAGGGCGTATGCGTTTTTTCCTGAATATATTCAGGAAAAAACGCATACGCCCTTTTCGGCCAAGTGCATCATTGTGGACGTTCTGCCTCTTTACCTATACTTTCAATGCAATTCCAGTCTACCTCCTGAAATCGGTTTCCTGCAATTCTGCCCCGCTTTCAAGTCCTCTTGGCAGCCTTACTTCAGAATATTTTTGGACGATACCTGTCATTTGTAACTCTGCAGGTTTGTGAACTACAGTGCCCCTGAACTCCTTTCTTCAACTCGCTTTCTTGTGAGCTGGCCGCAACACCGCAGGATGGCTTCAGGCCCTAATCTCGTTCCGGCACGGCACGCTGAGCCTTTGGTTATTTCCTCTTCCTGGTGGGAAATGAGAGTTAAATTTGCCCGTCCAGACACCTCCAGCTAGTCTCTCATTAGTTCTCGCTATTCCTGTTCATCTTCCGCAGAAATTGCAAACTGGGCCAAACAGGAGGTTAAAGGCGCTGACTCTCCAAGTCGGGAGAGTGTTAGTAAAGCGTCTGGAATGTTGCACCCGAGTACCAGGGGAGGAAAACTGAGACATATTTGAACACGTCTCCTGTTCACACGGTTGATCATACTCTGGGTTCCACATGCATGTTTTAGCTGAAGGAAGAATACCTTAAACCTGGAGAGTTGAGACCCGTGTAATGGGTACCATGCAATATGACTTCAAAGGGTCTTCATTTGCTCACCGAACCTCTCCAATCCTATCACTGCTGCGTTGATGCCCCTGTACACACGCTTGATTCTCTTTCAGACATAGCCGTCCATACGTTTTAAGATTCTTACTAGTCAGGTATATTCTTAGGTGTTTAATATGGGGTGTTGAGTCCATTTCGTTGAGCAAGGAGTAGCTCTTGTCTATTCCATATTTGGCTTAAGGAACTTTATCTGTGCTCATTTCAATCTCTGGTTTTATGCAGCACCCCAACTCACCTTTCACCTTAAGCAAGCATAAGTTGGTTTTCTAAATTTGAGACCCTGTTCTGTTTTGGAATTCAGTTCCTGTGTAGCCAAGTTTACATTCCGTGTATTAGTGATATCTTATGATGTTTCTTTTTCTGTGTGACTTATTTCAGTTAGAATCATCGTACCTGAATCCACTCATTTCGCTGCTACGGGCCTGATGACATAGATTTCATTGCTGAGTGATACTGCATTGTACGTAAGTACCACAAGTTCTTTATCCATTTTTCACTTTCTGTGATATTGAACTTCTACGGTAAACGAGGTTCTTGTAAACAGAGGTGTCCCAAACTTTGGGGTGGCTGTGTCTTTTTGATTTTAATTTCCCTAAGCTATAGGACCATAAGTGGAAGTGCCCTAGGCTCTGTTGCTTTGTTTTTTAGATGTTTCAGGAAACACCATACACTTCTCCGAGTGGCTGTTGGCAATTTACATCCCGCCCATCAGCATAACAAGGCTCCCAGTTCTCCATGGCCTGTCCTGCCTTTCTGGATTTTACACTTTTTTCAGATGGCCCTTTTGACGGGGGGAAGTGAGACTTCATTGTAGTGCCGATTTCCTTTGCAAGCTTGCTTGGTTGGCCAAAAAGGGCGTATGCGTTTTTTTCTGAATATATTCAGGAAAAAACGCATACGTCCTTTTTGGCCAAGTGCATCATTGTGGACGTTCTGCCTCTTTTCCTATGCTTTCAATGCAATTCCAGTCTACCTCCTGAAATCGGTTTCCTGCAATTCTGCCCCACTTTCAAGTCCTCTTGGCAGCCTTACTTCAGTATATTTTTGGACGATAGCTGTCATTTATAACTCTGCAGGTTTGTGAATTACAGTGCCCCTGAGCTCCTTTCTTCAACTCGCTTTCTTGTGAGCTGGCCGCAACACCGCAGGATGGCTTCAGGCCCTAATCTTGTTCCGGCACGGCACGCTGAGCCTTTGGTTATTTCCTCTTCCTGGTGGGAAATGAGAGTTAAATTTGCCCGTCCAGACACCTCCAGCTAGTCTCTCATTGGTTCTCGCTATTCCTGTTCATCTTCCGCAGAAATTGCAAACTGGGCCAAACAGGAGGTTAAAGGCGCTGACTCTCCAATTGGGGAGAGTGTTAGTAAAGCATCTGGAATGTTGCACCCGAGTACCAAGGGAGGAAAACTGAGACATATTTGAACACGTCTCCCGTTCACACGGTTCATCATACTCTGGGTTCCACATGCATATTTTAGCTGAAGGAAGAATACCTTAAACCTGGGTATTTGAAACCCGTGGAATGGGTACCATGCAATATGACTTCAAAGGGTCTTCATTTGCTCACCGAACCTCTCCAATCCTATCACTGCTGCGTTTATGCCCCTGTACACATGCTTGATTCTCTTTCGGAGACATAGCAAACCATAGGTTTTAAGATACTTACTATTCAGGTACATTCTTAGGCATTTAATATGCGGTGTTGAGTCCATTTCGTTGAGCAAGGAGTAGCTGTTGTCTATTCCATATTTGGCTTAAGGAACTTTATCTGTGCTCATTTCAATCTCTGGTTTTATGCAGCACCCCAACTCACCTTTCCCCTTAAGCAAGCATAAGTTTGTTTTCTACATTTGAGACCCTGTTCTGTTTTGGAATTCAGTTCCTGTGTAGCCAAGTTTACATTCCGTGTATTAGTGATATCTTATGATGTTTCTTTTTCTGTGTGAGTTATTTCAGTTAGAATCATCGTACCTGAATCCACTCATTATGCTGCTACTGGCCTGATGACATAGATTTCATTGCTGATTGATACTTCATTGTACATAAGTACCACAAGTTTTTTATCCATTTTTCACTTTCTGTGATATTGAACTTGTACGGTAAACGAAGTTCTTGTAAACAGAGGCGTCCCAAACTTTGGGGTGGCTGTGTCTTTTTGATTTTAATTTCCCTAAGCTATAGGACCATAAGTGGAAGTGCCCTAGGCTCTGTTGCTTTGTTTTTTACATGTTTCAGGAAACACCATACACTTCTCCCGAGTGTCTGTTGGCAATTTACATCCCGCCCATAAGCATAACAAGGCTCCCAGTTCTCCATGGCCTGTCCTGCCTTTCTGGATTTTACACTTTTTTCAGATGGCCCTTTTGACTGGGGGGAATTGAGACTTCATTGTAGTGCAGATTTCCTTTGCAAGCTTGCTTGGTTGGCCCAAAAGGTCGTATGCGTTTTTTCCTGAATATATTCAGGAAAAAACGCATACGCCCTTTTTGCCCAAGTGCATCATTGTGGACGTTCTGCCTCTTTTCCTATGCTTTCAATGCAATTCCAGTCTACCTCCTGAAATCGGTTTCCTGCAATTCTGCCCCGCTTTCAAGTCCTCTTGGCAGCCTTACTTCAGTATATTTTTGGACGATAGCTGTCATTTATAACTCTGCAGGTTTGTGAATTACAGTGCCCCTGAGCTCCTTTCTTCAACTCGTTTTCTTGTGACCTGGCCACAACACCGCAGGATGGCTTCAGGCCCTAATCTGGTTCCGGCACGGCACGCTGAGCCTTTGGTTAATTCCTCTTCCTGGTGGGAAATGAGAGTTAAATTTGCCCGTCCAGACACCTCCAGCTAGTCTCTCATTGGTTCTCGCTATTCCTGTTCATCTTCCGCAGAAATTGCAAACTGGGCCAAACAGGAGGTTAAAGGGACTGACTCTCCAAGTCGGGAGAGTGTTAGTAAAGCGTCTGAAATGTTGCATCCGAGTACCCGGGGAGGAAAACTGAGACATATTTGAACACGTCTCCCGTTCACACGGTTGATCATACTCTGGGTTCCACATGCATATTTTAGCTGAAGGAAGAATACCTTAAACCTGGGTATTTGAAACCCGTGGAATGGGTACCATACAATATGACTTCAAAGGGTCTTCATTTGCTCACCGAACCTCTCCAATCCTATCACTGCTGCGTTTATGCCCCTGTACACATGCTTGATTCTCTTTCGGAGACATAGCAATCTATAGGTTTTAAGATACTTACTAGTCAGGTACATTCTTAGGCGTTTAATATCCGGTGTTGAGTCCATTTCGTTGAGCAAGGAGTAGCTGTTGTCTATTCCATATTTGGCTTAAGGAACTTTATCTGTGCTCATTTCAATCTCTGGTTTTATGCAGCACCCCAATTCACCTTTCCCCTTAAGCAAGCATAAGTTGGTTTTCTAAATTTGAGACCCTGTTCTGTTTTGGAGTTCAGTTCCTGTGTAGCCAAGTTTACATTCCGTGTATTAGTGATATCTTTTGATGTTTCTTTTTCTGTGTGACTTATTTCAGTTAGAATCATCGTACCTGAATCCACTCATTATGCTGCTACGGGCCTGATGACATAGATTTCATTGCTGAGTGATACTGCATTGTACGTAAGTACCACAAGTTCTTTATCCATCTTTCACTTTCTGTGATATTGAAATTGTACGGTAAACGAGGTTCTTGTAAACAGAGGCGTCCCAAACTTTGGGGTGGCTGTTTCTTTTTGATTTTAGTTTCCCTAAGCTATAGGACCATAAGTGGAAGTGCCCTAGGCTCTGTTGCTTTGTTTTTTAGATGTTTCAGGAAACACCATACACTTCTCCGAGTGGCTGTTGGCAATTTACATCCCGCCCATCAGCATAACAAGGCTCCCAGTTCTCCATGGCCTGTCCTGCCTTTCTGGATTTTACACTTTTTTCAGATGGCCCTTTTGACGGGGGGAAGTGAGACTTCATTGTAGTGCCGATTTCCTTTGCAAGCTTGCTTGGTTGGCCAAAAAGGGCGTATGCGTTTTTTCCTGAATATATTCAGGAAAAAACGCATACGCCCTTTTTAGCCAAGTGCATCATTGTGGACGTTCTGCCTCTTTTCCTATGCTTTCAATGCAATTCCAGTCTACCTCCTGAAATCGGTTTCCTGCAATTCTGCCCCGCTTTCAAGTCCTCTTGGCAGCCTTACTTCAGTATATTTTTGGACGAAAGCTGTCATTTATAACTCTGCAGGTTTGTGAATTACAGTGCCCCTGAGCTCCTTTCTTCAACTCGCTTTCTTGTGAGCTGGCCGCAACACCGCAGGATGGCTTCAGGCCCTAATCTGGTTCGGGCACGGCACGCTGAGCCTTTGGTTAATTCCTCTTCCTGGTGGGAAATGAGAGTTAAATTTGCCCGTCCAGACACCTCCAGCTAGTCTCTCATTGGTTCTCCCTATTCCTGTTCATCTTCCGCAGAAATTACAAACTGGGCCAAACAGGAAGTTAAAGAGACTGACTCTCCATGTCGGGAGAGTGTTAGTAAAGCATCTGGAATGTTGCGCCCGAGTACCAGGGTACGAAAACTGAGACATATTTGAACACGTCTCCCGATCACATGGTTGATCATACTCTAGGATACACATGCATGTTTTAGCTGAAGGAAGAATACCTTAAACCTGGGTAGTTGAAACCCGTGGAATGGGTACCATGCAATATGTCTTCAAAGGGTCTTCATTTGCTCACCGAACCTCTCCAATCTTATCACTGCTGCGTTTATGCCCCTGTACACATGCTTGATTCTCTTTCGGAGACATAGCAATCCATAGGTTTTAAGATACTTACTAGTCAGGTACATTCTTAGGCATTTAATATGCGGTGTTGAGTCCATTTCGTTGAGCAAGGAGTAGCTCTTGTCTATTCCATATTTGGCTTAAGGAACTTTATCTGTGCTCATTTCAATCTCTGGTTTTATGCAGCACCCCAACTCACCTTTCCCCTTAAGCAAGCATAAGTTGGTTTTCTAAATTTGAGACCCTGTTCTGTTCTGTAATTCAGTTCCTCTGTAGCCAAGTTTACATTCCGTGTATTACTGATATCTTATGATGTTTCTTTTGCTGTGTGACTTATTTCAGTTAGAATCATCGTACCTGAATCCACTCATTGTGCTGCTAAGGGCCTGATGACATAGATTTCATTGCTGAGTGATATTGCTTTGTAAGTAAATACCACATCTTCTTTATCCATTTTTCACTTTCTGCAATGTTGAACTTGTACTGTATACGAGGTTCTTGTAAACAGAGGCGTCCCAAACTTTGGGGTGGCTGTGTCTTTTTGATTTTAATTTCCCTAAGCTATAGGACCATAAGTGGAAGTGCCCTAGGCTCTGTTGCTTTGTTTTTTAGATGTTTCAGGAAACACCATACACTTCTCCCGAGTGTCTGTTGGCAATTTACATCCCGCCCATAAGCATAACAAGGCTCCCAGTTCTCCATGGCCTGTCCTGCCTTTCTGGATTTTACACTTTTTTCAGATGGCCCTTTTGACCGGGGGGAATTGAGACTTCATTGTAGTGCAGATTTCCTTTGCAAGCTTGCTTGGTTGGCCCAAAAGTGCGTATGCGTTTTTTCCTGAATATATTCAGGAAAAAACGCATACGCCCTTTTTGCCCAAGTGCATCATTGTGGACGTTCTGCCTCTTTTCCTATGCTTTCAATGCAATTCCAGTCTACCTCCTGAAATCGGTTTCCTGCAATTCTGTCCCGCTTTCAAGTCCTCTTGGCAGCCTTACTTCAGTATATTTTTGGACGATAGCTGTCATTTATAACTCTGCAGGTTTGTGAATTACAGTGCCCCTGAGCTCCTTTCTTCAACTCGTTTTCTTGTGACCTGGCCACAACACCGCAGGATGGCTTCAGGCCCTAATCTGGTTCCGGCACGGCACGCTGAGCCTTTGGTTAATTCCTCTTCCTGGTGGGAAATGAGAGTTAAATTTGCCCGTCCAGACACCTCCAGCTAGTCTCTCATTGGTTCTCGCTATTCCTGTTCATCTTCCGCAGAAATTGCAAACTGGGCCAAACAGGAGGTTAAAGGGACTGACTCTCCAAGTCGGGAGAGTGATAGTAAAGCGTCTGAAATGTTGCATCCGAGTACCCGGGGAGGAAAACTGAGACATATTTGAACACGTCTCCCGTTCACACGGTTGATCATACTCTGGGTTCCACATGCATATTTTAGCTGAAGGAAGAATACCTTAAACCTGGGTATTTGAAACCCGTGGAATGGGTACCATGCAATATGACTTCAAAGGGTCTTCATTTGCTCACTGAACCTCTCCAATCCTATCACTGCTGCGTTTATGCGCCTGTACACACGCTTGATTCTCTTTCGGAGACATAGCAATCCATAGGTTTTAAGATACTTACTAGTCAGGTACATTCTTAGGCGTTTAATATGCGGTGTTGAGTCCATTTCGTTGAGCAAGGAGTAGCTCTTGTCTATTCCATATTTGGCTTAAGGAACTTTATCTGTGCTCATTTCGATTTCTGGTTTTATGCAGCACCCCAACTCACCTTTACCCTTAAGCAAGCATAAGTTGCTTTTCTAAATTTGAGACCCTGTTCTGTTCTGTAATTCAGTTCCTGTGTAGCCAAGTTTACATTCCGTGTATTACTGATATCTTATGATGTTTCTTTTGCTGTGTGACTTATTTCAGTTAGAATCATCGTACCTGAATCCACTCATTGTGCTGCTAAGGGCCTGATGACATAGATTTCATTGCTGAGTGATATTGCTTTGTAAGTAAATACCACAGCTTCTTTATCCATTTTTCACTTTCTGCAATGTTGAACTTGTACTGTAAACGAGGTTCTTGTAAACAGAGGCGTCCCAAACTTTGGGGTGGCTGTGTCTTTTTGATTTTAATTTCCCTAAGCTATAGGACCATAAGTGGAAGTGCCCTAGGCTCTGTTGCTTTGTTTTTTAGATGTTTCAGGAAACACCATACACTTCTCCCGAGTGTCTGTTGGCAATTTACATCCCGCCCATCAGCATAACAAGGCTCCCAGTTCTCCATGGCCTGTCCTGCCTTTCTGGATTTTACACTTTTTTCAGATGGCCCTTTTGACCGGGGGGAAGTGAGACTTCATTGTAGTGCAGATTTCCTTTGCAAGCTTGCTTGGTTGGCCAAAAAGGGCGTATGCGTTTTTTCCTGAATATATTCAGGAAAAAACGCATACGCCCTTTTTGGCCAAGTGCATCATTGTGGACGTTCTGCCTCTTTTCCTATGCTTTCAATGCAATTCAAGTCTACCTCCTGAAATCGGTTTCCTGCAATTCTGCCCCGCTTTCAAGTCCTCTTGGCAGCCTTACTTTAGTCTATTTTTGTATGATAGCTGTCATTTATAACTGTGCAGGTTTGTGAATTACAGTGCCCCTGAGCTCCTTTCTTCAACTCGCTTTCTTGTGACCTGGCCGCAACACCGCAGGATGGCTTCAGGCCCTAATCTGGTTCCGGCACGGCACGCTGAGCCTTTGGTTATTCCCTCTTCCTGGTGGGAAATGAGAGTTAAATTTGCCCGTCCAGCCACCTCCAGCTAGTCTCTCATTGGTTCTCCCTATTCCTGTTCATCTTCCGCAGAAATTGCAAACTGGGTCAAACAGGAGGTTAAAGGCGCTGACTCTCCAAGTGGGGAGAGTGTTAGTAAAGCGTCTGGAATGTTGCACCCGAGTACCAGGGGAGGAAAACTGAGACATATTTGAACACGTCTCCCGTTCACACGGTTGATCATACTCTGGGTTCCACATGCATGTTTTAGCTGAAGGAAGAATACCTTAAACCTGGAGAGTTGCGACCCATGGAATGGGTACCATGCAATATGACTTCAAAGGGTCTTCATTTGCTCACCGAACCTCTCCAATCCTATCACTGCTGCATTTATGCCCCTGTACACATGCTTGATTCTCTTTTGGAGACATAGCAATCCATAGGTTTTAAGATACTTACTAGTCAGGTACATTGTTAGGCGTTTAATATGGGGTGTTGAGTCCATTTCGTTGAGCAAGGAGTAGCTCTTGTCTATTCCATATTTGGCTTAAGGAACTTTATCTGTGCTCATTTCAATCTCTGGTTTTATGCAGCACCCCAACTCACCTTTCCCCTTAAGCAAGCATAAGTTGGTTTTCTAAATTTGAGACCCTGTTCTGTTTTGGAATTCAGTTCCTGTGTAGCCAAGTTTACATTCCGTGTATTAGTGATATCTTATGATGTTTCTTTTTCTGTGTGACTTATTTCAGTTAGAATCATCGTACCTGAATCCACTCATTATGCTGCTATGGGCCTGATGACATAGATTTCATTGCTGAGTGTTACTGCATTGTACGTAAGTACCACAAGTTCTTTATCCATTTTTCACTTTCTGTGATATTGAACTTGTACGGTAAACGAGGTTCTTGTAAACAGAGGCGTCCCAAACTTTGGGGTGGCTGTGTCTTTTTGATTTTAATTTCCCTAAGCTATAGGACCATAAGTGGAAGTGCCCTAGGCTCTGTTGCTTTGTTTTTTAGATGTTTCAGGAAACACCATACACTTCTCCCGAGTGTCTGTTGGCAATTTCCATCCCGCCCATCAGCATAACAAGGATCCCAGTTCTCCATGGCCTGTCCTGCCTTTCTGGATTTTACACTTTTTTCAGATGGCCCTTTTGACCGGGGGGAAGTGAGACTTCATTGTAGTGCAGATTTCCTTTGCAAGTTTGCTTGGTTGGCCAAAAAGGGCGTATGCGTTTTTTCCTGAATATATTCAGGAAAAAACGCATACGCCCTTTTTGGCCAAGTGCATCATTGTGGACGTTCTGCCTCTTTTCCTATGCTTTCAATGCAATTCCAGTCTACCTCCTGAAATCGGTTTCCTGCAATTCTGCCCCGCTTTCAAGTCCTCTTGGCAGCCTTACTTCAGTATATTTTTGGACGATAGCTGTCATTTATAACTCTGCAGGTTTGTGAATTACAGTGCCCCTGAACTCCTTTCTTCAACTCGCTTTCTTGTGAGCTGGCCGCAACACCGCAGGATGGCTTCAGGCCCTAATCTTGTTCCGGCACGGCACGCTGAGCCTTTGGTTATTTCCTCTTCCTGGTGGGAAATGAGAGTTAAATTTGCCCGTCCAGACACCTCCAGCTAGTCTCTCATTGGTTCTCCCTATTCCTGTTCATCTTCCGCAGAAATTGCAAACTGGGCCAAACAGGAAGTTAAAGAGACTGACTCTCCATGTCGGGAGAGTGTTAGTAAAGCATCTGGAATGTTGCGCCCGAGTACCAGGGTACGAAAACTGAGATATATTTGTACACGTCTCCCGATCACATGGTTGATCATACTCTAGGATACACATGCATGTTTTAGCTGAATGAAGAATACCTTAAACATGGGTAGTTGAAACCCGTGGAATGGGTACCATGCAATATGACTTCAAAGGGTCTTCATTTGCTCACCGAACCTCTCCAATCCTATCACTGCTGCGTTTATGCCCCTGTACACATGCTTGATTCTCTTTCGGAGACATAGCAAACCATAGGTTTTATGATACTTACTATTCAGGTACATTCTTAGGCATTTAATATGCGGTGTTGAGTCCATTTCGTTGAGCAAGGAGTAGCTCTTGTCTATTCCATATTTGGCTTAAGGAACTTTATCTGTGCTCATTTCAATCTCTGCTTTTATGGAGCACCCCAACTCACCTTTCCCCTTAAGCAAGCATAAGTTGGTTTTCTAAATTTGAGACCCTGTTCTGTTCTGTAATTCAGTTCCTGTGTAGCCAAGTTTACATTCCGTGTATTACTGATATCTTATGATGTTTCTTTTTCTGTGTGACTTATTTCAGTTAGAATCATCATACCTGAATCCACTCATTGTGCTGCTAACGGCCTGATGACATAGATTTCATTGCTGAGTGATATTGTTTTGTAAGTAAATACCAGAAGTTCTTTATCCATTTTTCACTTTCTGTGATATTGAACTTGTACGGTAAACGAGGTTCTTGTAAACAGAGGCGTTCCATACTTTGGGGTGGCTGTGTCTTTTTGAATTTAATTTCCCTAAGCTATAGGACCATAAGTGGAAGTGCCCTAGGGTCTGTTGCTTTGTTTTTTAGATGTTTCAGGAAACACCATACACTTCTCCCTATTGTCTGTTGGCAATTTACATCCCGCCCATCAGCATAACAAGTCTCCCAGTTCTCCATGGCCTGTCCTGCCTTTCTGGATTTTACACTTTTTTCAGATGGCCCTTTTGACCGGGGGGAAGTGAGACTTCATTGTAGTGCAGATTTCCTTTGCAAGTTTGCTTGGTTGGCCAAAAAGGGCGTATGTGTTTTTTCCTGAATATATTCAGGAAAAAACGCATACGCCCTTTTCGGCCAAGTGCATCATTGTGGACGTTCTGCCTCTTTACCTATACTTTCAATGCAATTCCAGTCTACCTCCTGAAATCGGTTTCCTGCAATTCTGCCCCGCTTTCAAGTCCTCTTGGCAGCCTTACTTCAGTATATTTTTGGACGATACCTGTCATTTGTAACTCTGCAGGTTTGTGAACTACAGTGCCCCTGAACTCCTTTCTTCAACTCGCTTTCTTGTGAGCTGGCCGCAACACCGCAGGATGGCTTCAGGCCCTAATCTGGTTCCGGCACGGCACGCTGAGCCTTTGGTTATTTCCTCTTCCTGGTGGGAAATGAGAGTTAAATTTGCCCGTCCAGACACCTCCAGCTAGTCTCTCATTGGTTCTCGCTATTCCTGTTCATCTTCCGCAGAAATTGCAAACTGGGCCAAACAGGAGGTTAAAGGCGCTGACTCTCCAAGTCGGGAGAGTGTTAGTAAAGCGTCTGGAATGTTGCACCCGAGTACCAGGGGAGGAAAACTGAGACATATTTGAACACGTCTCCTGTTCACACGGTTGATCATACTCTGGGTTCCACATGCATGTTTTAGCTGAAGGAAGAATACCTTAAACCTGGAGAGTTGAGACCCGTGTAATGGGTACCATGCAATATGACTTCAAAGGGTCTTCATTTGCTCACCGAACCTCTCCAATCCTATCACTGCTGCGTTTATGCCCCTGTACACATGCTTGATTCTCTTTCGGAGACATAGCAAACCATAGGTTTTAAGATACTTACTATTCAGGTACATTCTTAGGCATTTAATATGCGGTGTTGAGTCCATTTCGTTGAGCAAGGAGTAGCTGTTGTCTATTCCATATTTGGCTTAAGGAACTTTATCTGTGCTCATTTCAATCTCTGGTTTTATGCAGCACCCCAACTCACCTTTCCCCTTAAGCAAGCATAAGTTTGTTTTCTACATTTGAGACCCTGTTCTGTTTTGGAATTCAGTTCCTGTGTAGCCAAGTTTACATTCCGTGTATTAGTGATATCTTATGATGTTTCTTTTTCTGTGTGAGTTATTTCAGTTAGAATCATCGTACCTGAATCCACTCATTATGCTGCTACTGGCCTGATGACATAGATTTCATTGCTGAGTGATACTTCATTGTACATAAGTACCACAAGTTTTTATCCATTTTTCACTTTCTGTGATATTGAACTTCTACGGTAAACGAGGTTCTTGTAAACAGAGGCGTCCCAAACTTTGGGGTGGCTGTGTTTTTTTGATTTTAATTTCCCTAAGCTATAGGACCATAAGTGGAAGTGCCGTAGGCTCTGTTGCTTTGTGTTCTGGATGTTTTAGGAAACACCATACAGTTCTCCCGAGTGTCTGTTGGCAATTTACATCCCGCCCATAAGCATAACAAGGCTCCCAGTTCTCCAAGGCCTGTCCTGCCTTGCTGGATTTTACACTTTTTTCAGATGGCCCTTTTGACCGGGGGGAATTGAGACTTCATTGTAGTGCAGATTTCCTTTGCAAGCTTGCTTGGTTGGCCAAAAAGGGCGTATGCGTTTTTTCCTGAATATATTCAGGAAAAAACGCATACGCCCTTTTTGCCCAAGTGCATCATTGTGGACGTTCTGCCTCTTTTCCTATGCTTTCAATGCAATTCCAGTCTACCTCCTGAAATCGGTTTCCTGCAATTCTGCCCTGCTTTCAAGTCCTCTTGGCAGCCTTACTTCAGTATATTTTTGGACGATAGCTGTCATTTATAACTCTGCAGGTTTGTGAATTACAGTGCCTCTGAGCTCCTTTCTTCAACTCGTTTTCTTGTGACCTGGCCACAACACCGCAGGATGGCTTCAGGCCCTAATCTGGTTCTGGCACGGCACGCTGAGCCTTTGGTTAATTCCTCTTCCTGGTGGGAAATGAGAGTTAAATTTGCCCGTCCAGACACCTCCAGCTAGTCTCTCATTGGTTCTCGCTATTCCTGTTCATCTTCCGCAGAAATTGCAAACTGGGCCAAACAGGAGATTAAAGGGACTGACTCTCCAAGTCGGGAGAGTGTTAGTAAAGCGTCCGGAATGTTGCATCCGAGTACCCGGGGAGGAAAACTGAGACATATTTGAACACGTCTCCCGTTCACACGGTTGATCATACTCTGGGTTCCACATGCATATTTTAGCTGAAGGAAGAATACCTTAAACCTGGGTATTTGAAACCCGTGGAATGGGTACCATACAATATGACTTCAAAGGGTCTTCATTTGCTCACCGAACCTCTCCAATCCTATCACTGCTGCGTTTATGCCCGTGTACACATGCTTGATTCTCTTTCGGAGACATAGCAATCTATAGGTTTTAAGATACTTACTAGTCAGGTACATTCTTAGGCGTTTAATATCCGGTGTTGAGTCCATTTCGTTGAGCAAGGAGTAGCTGTTGTCTATTCCATATTTGGCTTAAGGAACTTTATCTGTGCTCATTTCAATCTCTGGTTTTATGCAGCACCCCAATTCACCTTTCCCCTTAAGCAAGCATAAGTTGGTTTTCTAAATTTGAGACCCTGTTCTGTTTTGGAATTCAGTTCCTGTGTAGCCAAGTTTACATTCCGTGTATTAGTGATATCTTATGATGTTTCTTTTTCTGTGTGACTTATTTCAGTTAGAATCATCGTACCTGAATCCACTCATTATGCTGCTACGGGCCTGATGACATAGATTTCATTGCTGAGTGATACTGCATTGTACGTAAGTACCACAAGTTCTTTATCCATCTTTCACTTTCTGTGATATTGAACTTGTACGGTAAACGAGGTTCTTGTAAACAGAGGCGTCCCAAACTTTGGGGTGGCTGTTTCTTTTTGATTTTAATTTCCCTAAGCTATAGGACCATAAGTGGAAGTGCCCTAGGCTCTGTTGCTTTGTTTTTTAGATGTTTCAGGAAACACCATACACTTCTCCGAGTGGCTGTTGGCAATTTACATCCCGCCCATCAGCATAACAAGGCTCCCAGTTCTCCATGGCCTGTCCTGCCTTTCTGGATTTTACACTTTTTTCAGATGGCCCTTTTGACGGGGGGAAGTGAGACTTCATTGTAGTGCCGATTTCCTTTGCAAGCTTGCTTGGTTGGCCAAAAAGGGCGTATGCGTTTTTTTCTGAATATATTCAGGAAAAAACGCATACGCCCTTTTTAGCCAAGTGCATCATTGTGGACGTTCTGCCTCTTTTCCTATGCTTTCAATGCAATTCCAGTCTACCTCCTGAAATCGGTTTCCTGCAATTCTGCCCCACTTTCAAGTCCTCTTGGCAGCCTTACTTCAGTATATTTTTGGACAATAGCTGTCATTTATAACTCTGCAAGTTTGTGAATTACAGTGCCCCTGAGCTCCTTTCTTCAACTCGCTTTCTTGTGAGCTGGCCGCAACACCGCAGGATGGCTTCAGGCCCTAATCTTGTTCCGGCACGGCACGCTGTGCCTTTGGTTATTTCCTCTTCCTGGTGGGAAATGAGAGTTAAATTTGCCCGTCCAGACACCTCCAGCTAGTCTCTCATTGGTTCTCGCTATTCCTGTTCATCTTCTGCAGAAATTGCAAACTGGGCCAAACAGGAAGTTAAAGAGACTGACTCTCCATGTCGGGAGAGTGTTAGTAAAGCATCTGGAATGTTGCGCCCGAGTACCAGGGTACGAAAACTGAGACATATTTGAACACGTCTCCCGATCACATGGTTGATCATACTCTAGGATACACATGCATGTTTTAGCTGAATGAAGAATACCTTAAACATGGGTAGTTGAAACCCGTGGAATGGGTACCATGCAATATGACTTCAAAGGGTCTTCATTTGCTCACCGAACCTCTCCAATCCTATCACTGCTGCGTTTATGCCCCTGTACACATGCTTGATTCTCTTTCGGAGACATAGCAAACCATAGGTTTTAAGATACTTACTATTCAGGTACATTCTTAGGCATTTAATATGCGGTGTTGAGTCCATTTCGTTGAGCAAGGAGTAGCTCTTGTCTATTCCATATTTGGCTTAAGGAACTTTATCTGTGCTCATTTCAATCTCTGCTTTTATGCAGCACCCCAACTCACCTTTCCCCTTAAGCAAGCATAAGTTGGTTTTCTAAATTTGAGACCCTGTTCTGTTCTGTAATTCAGTTCCTGTGTAGCCAAGTTTACATTCCGTGTATTACTGATATCTTATGATGTTTCTTTTTCTGTGTGACTTATTTCAGTTAGAATCATCGTACCTGAATCCACTCATTATGCTGCTACGGGCCTGATGACATAGATTTCATTGCTGAGTGATACTGCATTGTACGTAAGTACCACAAATTCTTTATCCATTTTTCACTTCCTGTGATATTGAACTTGTACGGTAAACGAGGTTCTTGTAAACAGAGGCGTCCCAAACTTTGGGGTGGCTGTGTCTTTTTGATTTTAATTTCCCTAAGCTATAGGACCATAAGTGGAAGTGCCCTAGGCTCTGTTGCTTTGTTTTTTAGATGTTTCAGGAAACACCATACACTTCTCCCGAGTGTCTGTTGGCAATTTACATCCCGCCCATCAGCATAACAAGGCTCCCAGTTCTCCATGGCCTGTCCTGCCTTTCTGGATTTTACACTTTTTTCAGATGGCCCTTTTGACCGGGGGGAAGTGAGACTTCATTGTAGTGCAGATTTCCTTTGCAAGCTTGCTTGGTTGGCCAAAAAGGGCGTATGCGTTTTTTCCTGAATATATTCAGGAAAAAACGCATACGCCCTTTTTGGCCAAGTGCATCATTGTGGACGTTCTGCCTCTTTTCCTATGCTTTCAATGCAATTCCAGTCTACCTCCTGAAATCGGTTTCCTGCAATTCTGCCCCGCTTTCAAGTCCTCTTGGCAGCCTTACTTCAGTATATTTTTGGACGATAGCTGTCATTTATAACTCTGCAGGTTTGTGAATTACAGTGCCCCTGAGCTCCTTTCTTCAACTCGCTTTCTTGTGACCTGGCCGCAACACCGCAGGATGGCTTCAGGCCCTAAACTGGTTCCGGCACGGCACGATGAGCCTTTGGTTAATTCCTCTTCCTGGTGGGAAATGAGAGTTAAATTTGCCCGTCCAGACACCTCCAGCTAGTCTCTCATTGGTTCTCGCTATTCCTGTTCATCTTCCGCAGAAATTGCAAACTGGGCCAAACAGGAGGTTAAAGGGACTGACTCTCCAAGTCGGGAGAGTGTTAGTAAAGCATCTGGAATGTTGCACCCGAGTACCAGGGTACGAAAACTGAGACATATTTGAACACGTCTCCCGATCACATGGTTGATCATACTCTAGGTTCCACATGCATGTTTTATCTGAATGAAGAATACCTTAAACCTGGGTAGTTGAAACCCGTGGAATGGGTACCATGCAATATGACTTCAAAGGGTCTTCATTTGCTCACCGAACCTCTCCAATCCTATCACTGCTGCGTTTATGCCCCTGTACACATGCTTGATTCTCTTTCGGAGACATAGCAAACCATAGGTTTTAAGATACTTACCATTCAGGTACATTCTTAGGCATTTAATATGCGGTGTTGAGTCCATTTCGTTGAGCAAGGAGTAGCTCTTGTCTATTCCATATTTGGCTTAAGGAACTTTATCTGTGCTCATTTCAATCTCTGGTTTTATGCAGCACCCCAACTCACCTTTCCCCTTAAGCAAGCATAAGTTGGTTTTCTAAATTTGAGACCCTGTTCTGTTCTGTAATTCAGTTCCTGTGTAGCCAAGTTTACATTCCGTGTATTACTGATATCTTATGATGTTTCTTTTTCTGTGTGACTTATTTCAGTTAGAATCATCGTACCTGAATCCACTCATTATGCTGCTACGGGCCTGATGACATAGATTTCATTGCTGAGTGATACTGCATTGTACGTAAGTACCACAAATTCTTTATCCATTTTTCACTTCCTGTGATATTGAACTTGTACAGTAAACGAGGTTCTTGTAAACAGAGGCGTCCCAAACTTTGGGGTGGCTGTGTCTTTTTGATTTTAATTTCCCTAAGCTATAGGACCATAAGTTGAAGTGCCCTACGCTCTGTTGCTTTGTTTTTTAGATGTTTCAGGAAACACCATACACTTCTCCCGAGTGTCTGTTGGCAATTTACATCCCGCCCATCAGCATAACAAGGCTCCCAGTTCTCCATGGCCTGTCCTGCCTTTCTGGATTTTACACTTTTTTCAGATGGCCCTTTTGACCGGGGGGAAGTGAGACTTCATTGTAGTGCAGATTTCCTTTGCAAGCTTGCTTGGTTGGCCAAAAAGGGCGTATGCGTTTTTTCCTGAATATATTCAGGAAAAAACGCATACGCCCTTTTTGGCCAAGTGCATCATTGTGGACGTTCTGCCTCTTTTCCTATGCTTTCAATGCAATTCCAGTCTACCTCCTGAAATCGGTTTCCTGCAATTCTGCCCCGCTTTCAAGTCCTCTTGGCAGCCTTACTTCAGTATATTTTTGGACGATAGCTGTCATTTATAACTCTGCAGGTTTGTGAATTACAGTGCCCCTGAGCTCCTTTCTTCAACTCGCTTTCTTGTGACCTGGCCGCAACACCGCAGGATGGCTTCAGGCCCTAATCTGGTTCCGGCACGGCACGATGAGCCTTTGGTTAATTCCTCTTCCTGGTGGGAAATGAGAGTTAAATTTGCCCGTCCAGACACCTCCAGCTAGTCTCTCATTGGTTCTCGCTATTCCTGTTCATCTTCCGCAGAAATTGCAAACTGGGCCAAACAGGAGGTTAAAGGGACTGACTCTCCAAGTCGGGAGAGTGTTAGTAAAGCATCTGGAATGTTGCACCCGAGTACCAGGGTACGAAAACTGAGACATATTTGAACACGTCTCCCGATCACATGGTTGATCATACTCTAGGATACACATGCATGTTTTATCTGAATGAAGAATACCTTAAACCTGGGTAGTTGAAACCCGTGGAATGGGTACCATGCAATATGACTTCAAAGGGTCTTCATTTGCTCACCGAACCTCTCCAATCCTATCACTGCTGCGTTTATGCCCCTGTACACATGCTTGATTCTCTTTCGGAGACATAGCAAACCATAGGTTTTAAGATACTTACTATTCAGGTACATTCTTAGGCGTTTAATATGCGGTGTTGAGTCCATTTCGTTGAGCAAGGAGTAGCTCTTGTCTATTCCATATTTGGCTTAAGGAACTTTATCTGTGCTCATTTCAATCTCTGGTTTTATGCAGCACCCCAACTCACCTTTCACCTTAAGCAAGCATAAGTTGGTTTTCTAAATTTGAGACCCTGTTCTGTTCTGTAATTCAGTTCCTGAGTAGCCAAGTTTACATTCCGTGTATTACTGATATCTTATGATGTTTCTTTTTCTGTGTGACTTACTTCAGTTAGAATCATCGTACCTGAATCCACTCATTATGCTGCTACGGGCCTGATGACATAGATTTCATTGCTGAGTGATACTGCATTGTACGTAAGTACCACAAGTTCTTTATCCATTTTTCACTTTCTGTGATATTGAACTTGTACGGTAAACGAGGTTCTTGTAAACAGAGGCGTCCCAAACTTTGGGGTGGCTGTGTCTTTTTGATTTTAATTTCCCTAAGCTATAGGACCATAAGTGGAAGTGCCCTAGGCTCTGTTGCTTTGTTTTTTAGATGTTTCAGGAAACACCATACACTTCTCCGAGTGGCTGTTGGCAATTTACATCCCGCCCATCAGCATAACAAGGCTCCCAGTTCTCCATGGCCTGTCCTGCCTTTCTGGATTTTACACTTTATTCAGATGGCCCTTTTGACGGGGGGAAGTGAGACTTCATTGTAGTGCCGATTTCCTTTGCAAGCTTGCTTGGTTGGCCAAAAAGGGCGTATGCGTTTTTTTCTGAATATATTCAGGAAAAAACGCATACGCCCTTTTTAGCCAAGTGCATCATTGTGGACGTTCTGCCTCTTTTCCTATGCTTTCAATGCAATTCCAGTCTACCTCCTGAAATCGGTTTCCTGCAATTCTGCCCCACTTTCAAGTCCTCTTGGCAGCCTTACTTCAGTATATTTTTGGACGATAGCTGTCATTTATAACTCTGCAGGTTTGTGAATTACAGTGCCCCTGAGCTCCTTTCTTCAACTCGCTTTCTTGTGAGCTGGCCGCAACACCGCAGGATGGCTTCAGGCCCTAATCTTGTTCCGGCACGGCACGCTGAGCCTTTGGTTATTTCCTCTTCCTGGTGGGAAATGAGAGTTAAATTTGCCCGTCCAGACACCTCCAGCTAGTCTCTCATTGGTTCTCCCTATTCCTGTTCATC
Source organism: Grampus griseus (assembly GCF_964374135.1). Taxonomy (NCBI): domain Eukaryota; kingdom Metazoa; phylum Chordata; class Mammalia; order Artiodactyla; family Delphinidae; genus Grampus; species Grampus griseus. The sequence goes on from NW_028133074.1 coordinate 245,337, forward strand.
TTCCGCAGAAATTGCAAACTGGGCCAAACAGGAAGTTAAAGAGACTGACTCTCCATGTCGGGAGAGTGTTAGTAAAGCATCTGGAATGTTTCGCCCGAGTACCAGGGTACGAAAACGGAGACATATTTGAACATGTCTCCCGATCACATGGTTGATCATACTCTAGGATACACATGCATGTTTTAGCTGAATGAAGAATACCTTAAACATGGGTAGTTGAAACCCGTGGAATGGGTACCATGCAATATGACTTCAAAGGGTCTTCATTTGCTCACCGAACCTCTCCAATCCTATCACTGCTGCGTTTATGCCCCTGTACACATGCTTGATTCTCTTTCGGAGACATAGCAAACCATAGGTTTTAAGATACTTACTATTCAGGTACATTCTTAGGCATTTAATATGCGGTGTTGAGTCCATTTCGTTGAGCAAGGAGTAGCTCTTGTCTATTCCATATTTGGCTTAAGGAACTTTATCTGTGCTCATTTCAATCTCTGCTTTTATGCAGCACCCCACTCACCTTTCCCCTTAAGCAAGCATAAGTTGGTTTTCTAAATTTGAGACCCTTTTCTGTTCTGTAATTCAGTTCCTGTGTAGCCAAGTTTACATTCCGTGTATTACTGATATCTTATGATGTTTCTTTTTCTGTGTGACTTATTTCAGTTAGAATCATCGTACCTGAATCCACTCATTATGCTGCTACGGGCCTGATGACATAGATTTCATTGCTGAGTGATACTGCATTGTACGTAAGTACCACAAATTCTTTATCCATTTTTCACTTCCTGTGATATTGAACTTGTACGGTAAACGAGGTTCTTGTAAACAGAGGCGTCCCAAACTTTGGGGTGGCTGTGTCTTTTTGATTTTAATTTCCCTAAGCTATAGGACCATAAGTGGAAGTGCCCTAGGCTCTGTTGCTTTGTTTTTTAGATGTTTCAGGAAATACCATACACTTCTCCCGAGTGTCTGTTGGCAATTTACATCCCGCCCATCAGCATAACAAGGCTCCCAGTTCTCCATGGCCTGTCCTGCCTTTCTGGATTTTACACTTTTTTCAGATGGCCCTTTTGACCGGGGGGAAGTGAGACTTCATTTTAGTGCAGATTTCATTTGCAAGCTTGCTTGGTTGGCCAAAAAGGGCGTATGCGTTTTTTCCTGAATATATTCAGGAAAAAACGCATACGCCCTTTTTGGCCAAGTGCATCATTGTGGACGTTCTGCCTCTTTTCCTATGCTTTCAATGCAATTCCAGTCTACCTCCTGAAATCGGTTTCCTGCAATTCTGCCCCGCTTTCAAGTCCTCTTGGCAGCCTTACTTCAGTATATTTTTGGACGATAGCTGTCATTTATAACTCTGCAGGTTTGTGAATTACAGTGCCCCTGAGCTCCTTTCTTCAACTCGCTTTCTTGTGACCTGGCCGCAACACCGCAGGATGGCTTCAGGTCCTAATCTGGTTCCGGCACGGCACGATGAGCCTTTGGTTAATTCCTCTTCCTGGTGGGAAATGAGAGTTAAATTTGCCCGTCCAGACACCTCCAGCTAGTCTCTCATTGGTTCTCGCTATTCCTGTTCATCTTCCGCAGAAATTGCAAACTGGGCCAAACAGGAGGTTAAAGGGACTGACTCTCCAAGTCGGGAGAGTGTTAGTAAAGCATCTGGAATGTTGCACCCGAGTACCAGGGTACGAAAACTGAGACATATTTGAACACGTCTCCCGATCACATGGTTGATCATACTCTAGGTTCCACATGCATGTTTTATCTGAATGAAGAATACCTTAAACCTGGGTAGTTGAAACCCGTGGAATGGGTACCATGCAATATGACTTCAAAGGGTCTTCATTTGCTGACCGAACCTCTCCAATCCTATCACTGCTGCGTTTATGCCCCTGTACACATGCTTGATTCTCTTTCGGAGACATAGCAAACCATAGGTTTTAAGATACTTACTATTCAGGTACATTCTTAGGCGTTTAATATGCGGTGTTGAGTCCATTTCGTTGAGCAAGGAGTAGCTCTTGTCTATTCCATATTTGGCTTCAGGAACTTTATCTGTGCTCATTTCAATCTCTGCTTTTATGCAGCACCCCAACTCACCTTTCCCCTTAAGCAAGCATAAGTTGGTTTTCTAAATTTGAGACCCTGTTCTGTTCTGTAATTCAGTTCCTGTGTAGCCAAGTTTACATTCCGTGTATTACTGATATCTTATGATGTTTCTTTTTCTGTGTGACTTATTTCAGTTAGAATCATCATACCTGAATCCACTCATTGTGCTGCTAACGGCCTGATGACATAGATTTCATTGCTGAGTGATATTGTTTTGTAAGTAAATACCAGAAGTTCTTTATCCATTTTTCACTTTCTGTGATATTGAACTTGTACGGTAAACGAGGTTCTTGTAAACAGAGGCGTTCCATACTTTGGGGTGGCTGTGTCTTTTTGAATTTAATTTCCCTAAGCTATAGGACCATAAGTGGAAGTGCCCTAGGCTCTGTTGCTTTGTTTTTTAGATGTTTCAGGAAACACCATACACTTCTCCCCGTTGTCTGTTGGCAATTTACATCCCGCCCATCAGCATAACAAGTCTCCCAGTTCTCCATGGCCTGTCCTGCCTTTCTGGATTTTACACTTTTTTCAGATGGCCCTTTTGACCGGGGGGAAGTGAGACTTCATTGTAGTGCAGATTTCCTTTGCAAGTTTGCTTGGTTGGCCAAAAAGGGCGTATGCGTTTTTTCCTGAATATATTCAGGAAAAAACGCATACGCCCTTTTCGGCCAAGTGCATCATTGTGGACGTTCTGCCTCTTTACCTATACTTTCAATGCAATTCCAGTCTACCTCCTGAAATCGGTTTCCTGCAATTCTGCCCCGCTTTCAAGTCCTCTTGGCAGCCTTACTTCAGTATATTTTTGGACGATACCTGTCATTTGTAACTCTGCAGGTTTGTGAACTACAGTGCCCCTGAACTCCTTTCTTCAACTCGCTTTCTTGTGAGCTGGCCGCAACACCGCAGGATGGCTTCAGGCCCTAATCTGGTTCCGGCACGGCACGCTGATCCTTTGGTTATTTCCTCTTCCTGGTGGGAAATGAGAGTTAAATTTGCCCGTCCAGACACCTCCAGCTAGTCTCTCATTGGTTCTCGCTATTCCTGTTCATCTTCCGCAGAAATTGCAAACTGGGCCAAACAGGAGGTTAAAGGCGCTGACTCTCCAAGTCGGGAGAGTGTTAGTAAAGCGTCTGGAATGTTGCACCCGAGTACCAGGGGAGGAAAACTGAGACATATTTGAACACGTCTCCTGTTCACACGGTTGATCATACTCTGGGTTCCACATGCATGTTTTAGCTGAAGGAAGAATACCTTAAACCTGGAGAGTTGAGACCCGTGTAATGGGTACCATGCAATATGACTTCAAAGGGTCTTCATTTGCTCACCGAACCTCTCCAATCCTATCACTGCTGCGTTGATGCCCCTGTACACACGCTTGATTCTCTTTCAGACATAGCCGTCCATACGTTTTAAGATTCTTACTAGTCAGGTATATTCTTAGGTGTTTAATATGGGGTGTTGAGTCCATTTCGTTGAGCAAGGAGTAGCTCTTGTCTATTCCATATTTGGCTTAAGGAACTTTATCTGTGCTCATTTCAATCTCTGGTTTTATGCAGCACCCCAACTCACCTTTCACCTTAAGCAAGCATAAGTTGGTTTTCTAAATTTGAGACCTTGTTCTGTTCTGTAATTCAGTTCCTGAGTAGCCAAGTTTACATTCCGTGTATTACTGATATCTTATGATGTTTGTTTTTCTGTGTGACTTACTTCAGTTAGAATCATCGTACCTGAATCCACTCATTATGCTGCTACGGGCCTGATGACATAGATTTCATTGCTGAGTGATACTGCATTGTACGTAAGTACCACAAGTTCTTTATCCATTTTTCACTTTCTGTGATATTGAACTTGTACGGTAAACGAGGTTCTTGTAAACAGAGGTGTCCCAAACTTTGGGGTGGCTGTGTCTTTTTGATTTTAATTTCCCTAAGCTATAGGACCATAAGTGGAAGTGCCCTAGGCTCTGTTGCTTTGTTTTTTAGATGTTTCAGGAAACACCATACACTTCTCCGAGTGGCTGTTGGCAATTTACATCCCGCCCATCAGCATAACAAGGCTCCCAGTTCTCCATGGCCTGTCCTGCCTTTCTGGATTTTACACTTTATTCAGATGGCCCTTTTGACGGGGGGAAGTGAGACTTCATTGTAGTGCCGATTTCCTTTGCAAGCTTGCTTGGTTGGCCAAAAAGGGCGTATGCGTTTTTTTCTGAATATATTCAGGAAAAAACGCATACGCCCTTTTTGGCCAAGTGCATCATTGTGGACGTTCTGCCTCTTTTCCTATGCTTTCAATGCAATTCCAGTCTACCTCCTGAAATCGGTTTCCTGCAATTCTGCCCCACTTTCAAGTCCTCTTGGCAGCCTTACTTCAGTATATTTTTGGACGATAGCTGTCATTTATAACTCTGCAGGTTTGTGAATTACAGTGCCCCTGAGCTCCTTTCTTCAACTCGCTTTCTTGTGAGCTGGCCGCAACACCGCAGGATGGCTTCAGGCCCTAATCTTGTTCCGGCACGGCACGCTGAGCCTTTGGTTATTTCCTCTTCCTGGTGGGAAATGAGAGTTAAATTTGCCCGTCCAGACACCTCCAGCTAGTCTCTCATTGGTTCTCCCTATTCCTGTTCATCTTCCGCAGAAATTGCAAACTGGGCCAAACAGGAAGTTAAAGAGACTGACTCTCCATGTCGGGAGAGTGTTAGTAAAGCATCTGGAATGTTTCGCCCGAGTACCAGGGTACGAAAACTGAGACATATTTGAACATGTCTCCCGATCACATGGTTGATCATACTCTAGGATACACATGCATGTTTTAGCTGAATGAAGAATACCTTAAACATGGGTAGTTGAAACCCGTGGAATGGGTACCATGCAATATGACTTCAAAGGGTCTTCATTTGCTCACCGAACCTCTCCAATCCTATCACTGCTGCGTTTATGCCCCTGTACACATGCTTGATTCTCTTTCGGAGACATAGCAAACCATAGGTTTTAAGATACTTACTATTCAGGTACATTCTTAGGCATTTAATATGCGGTGTTGAGTCCATTTCGTTGAGCAAGGAGTAGCTCTTGTCTATTCCATATTTGGCTTAAGGAACTTTATCTGTGCTCATTTCAATCTCTGCTTTTATGCAGCACCCCACTCACCTTTCCCCTTAAGCAAGCATAAGTTGGTTTTCTAAATTTGAGACCCTTTTCTGTTCTGTAATTCAGTTCCTGTGTAGCCAAGTTTACATTCCGTGTATTACTGATATCTTATGATGTTTCTTTTTCTGTGTGACTTATTTCAGTTAGAATCATCGTACCTGAATCCACTCATTATGCTGCTACGGGCCTGATGACATAGATTTCATTGCTGAGTGATACTGCATTGTACGTAAGTACCACAAATTCTTTATCCATTTTTCACTTCCTGTGATTTTGAACTTGTACGGTAAACGAGGTTCTTGTAAACAGAGGCGTCCCAAACTTTGGGGTGGCTGTGTCTTTTTGATTTTAATTTCCCTAAGCTATAGGACCATAAGTGGAAGTGCCCTAGGCTCTGTTGCTTTGTTTTTTAGATGTTTCAGGAAATACCATACACTTCTCCCTAGTGTCTGTTGGCAATTTACATCCCGCCCATCAGCATAACAAGGCTCCCAGTTCTCCATGGCCTGTCCTGCCTTTCTGGATTTTACACTTTTTTCAGATGGCCCTTTTGACCGGGGGGAAGTGAGACTTCATTTTAGTGCAGATTTCATTTGCAAGCTTGCTTGGTTGGCCAAAAAGGGCGTATGCGTTTTTTCCTGAATATATTCAGGAAAAAACGCATACGCCCTTTTTGGCCAAGTGCATCATTGTGGACGTTCTGCCTCTTTTCCTATGCTTTCAATGCAATTCCAGTCTACCTCCTGAAATCGGTTTCCTGCAATTCTGCCCCGCTTTCAAGTCCTCTTGGCAGCCTTACTTCAGTATATTTTTGGACGATAGCTGTCATTTATAACTCTGCAGGTTTGTGAATTACAGTGCCCCTGAGCTCCTTTCTTCAACTCGCTTTCTTGTGACCTGGCCGCAACACCGCAGGATGGCTTCAGGTCCTAATCTGGTTCCGGCACGGCACGATGAGCCTTTGGTTAATTCCTCTTCCTAGTGGGAAATGAGAGTTAAATTTGCCCGTCCAGACACCTCCAGCTAGTCTCTCATTGGTTCTCGCTATTCCTGTTCATCTTCCGCAGAAATTGCAAACTGGGCCAAACAGGAGGTTAAAGGGACTGACTCTCCAAGTCGGGAGAGTGTTAGTAAAGCATCTGGAATGTTGCACCCGAGTACCAGGGTACGAAAACTGAGACATATTTGAACACGTCTCCCGATCACATGGTTGATCATACTCTAGGTTCCACATGCATGTTTTATCTGAATGAAGAATACCTTAAACCTGGGTAGTTGAAACCCGTGGAATGGGTACCATGCAATATGACTTCAAAGGGTCTTCATTTGCTGACCGAACCTCTCCAATCCTATCACTGCTGCGTTTATGCCCCTGTACACATGCTTGATTCTCTTTCGGAGACATAGCAAACCATAGGTTTTAAGATACTTACTATTCAGGTACATTCTTAGGCGTTTAATATGCGGTGTTGAGTCCATTTCGTTGAGCAAGGAGTAGCTCTTGTCTATTCCATATTTGGCTTCAGGAACTTTATCTGTGCTCATTTCAATCTCTGCTTTTATGCAGCACCCCAACTCACCTTTCCCCTTAAGCAAGCATAAGTTGGTTTTCTAAATTTGAGACCCTGTTCTGTTCTGTAATTCAGTTCCTGTGTAGCCAAGTTTACATTCCGTGTATTACTGATATCTTATGATGTTTCTTTTTCTGTGTGACTTATTTCAGTTAGAATCATCATACCTGAATCCACTCATTGTGCTGCTAACGGCCTGATGACATAGATTTCATTGCTGAGTGATATTGTTTTGTAAGTAAATACCAGAAGTTCTTTATCCATTTTTCACTTTCTGTGATATTGAACTTGTACGGTAAACGAGGTTCTTGTAAACAGAGGCGTTCCATACTTTGGGGTGGCTGTGTCTTTTTGAATTTAATTTCCCTAAGCTATAGGACCATAAGTTGAAGTGCCCTAGGCTCTGTTGCTTTGTTTTTTAGATGTTTCAGGAAACACCATACACTTCTCCCCGTTGTCTGTTGGCAATTTACATCCCGCCCATCAGCATAACAAGTCTCCCAGTTCTCCATGGCCTGTCCTGCCTTTCTGGATTTTACACTTTTTTCAGATGGCCCTTTTGACCGGGGGGAAGTGAGACTTCATTGTAGTGCAGATTTCCTTTGCAAGTTTGCTTGGTTGGCCAAAAAGGGCGTATGCGTTTTTTCCTGAATATATTCAGGAAAAAACGCATACGCCCTTTTCGGCCAAGTGCATCATTGTGGACGTTCTGCCTCTTTACCTATACTTTCAATGCAATTCCAGTCTACCTCCTGAAATCGGTTTCCTGCAATTCTGCCCCGCTTTCAAGTCCTCTTGGCAGCCTTACTTCAGTATATTTTTGGACGATACCTGTCATTTGTAACTCTGCAGGTTTGTGAACTACAGTGCCTCTGAACTCCTTTCTTCAACTCGCTTTCTTGTGAGCTGGCCGCAACACCGCAGGATGGCTTCAGGCCCTAATCTGGTTCCGGCACGGCACGCTGATCCTTTGGTTATTTCCTCTTCCTGGTGGGAAATGAGAGTTAAATTTGCCCGTCCAGACACCTCCAGCTAGTCTCTCATTGGTTCTCCCTATTCCTGTTCATCTTCCGCAGAAATTGCAAACTGGGCCAAACAGGAGGTTAAAGGCGCTGACTCTCCAAGTCGGGAGAGTGTTAGTAAAGCGTCTGGAATGTTGCACCCGAGTACCAGGGGAGGAAAACTGAGACATATTTGAACACGTCTCCTGTTCACACGGTTGATCATACTCTGGGTTCCACATGCATGTTTTAGCTGAAGGAAGAATACCTTAAACCTGGAGAGTTGAGACCCGTGTAATGGGTACCATGCAATATGACTTCAAAGGGTCTTCATTTGCTCACCGAACCTCTCCAATCCTATCACTGCTGCGTTGATGCCCCTGTACACACGCTTGATTCTCTTTCAGACATAGCCGTCCATACGTTTTAAGATTCTTACTAGTCAGGTATATTCTTAGGTGTTTAATATGGGGTGTTGAGTCCATTTCGTTGAGCAAGGAGTAGCTCTTGTCTATTCCATATTTGGCTTAAGGAACTTTATCTGTGCTCATTTCAATCTCTGGTTTTATGCAGCACCCCAACTCACCTTTCACCTTAAGCAAGCATAAGTTGGTTTTCTAAATTTGAGACCTTGTTCTGTTCTGTAATTCAGTTTCTGAGTAGCCAAGTTTACATTCCGTGTATTACTGATATCTTATGATGTTTGTTTTTCTGTGTGACTTACTTCAGTTAGAATCATCGTACCTGAATCCACTCATTATGCTGCTACGGGCCTGATGACATAGATTTCATTGCTGAGTGATACTGCATTGTACGTAAGTACCACAAGTTCTTTATCCATTTTTCACTTTCTGTGATATTGAACTTGTACGGTAAACGAGGTTCTTGTAAACAGAGGTGTCCCAAACTTTGGGGTGGCTGTGTCTTTTTGATTTTAATTTCCCTAAGCTATAGGACCATAAGTGGAAGTGCCCTAGGCTCTGTTGCTTTGTTTTTTAGATGTTTCAGGAAACACCATACACTTCTCCGAGTGGCTGTTGGCAATTTACATCCCGCCCATCAGCATAACAAGGCTCCCAGTTCTCCATGGCCTGTCCTGCCTTTCTGGATTTTACACTTTATTCAGATGGCCCTTTTGACGGGGGGAAGTGAGACTTCATTGTAGTGCCGATTTCCTTTGCAAGCTTGCTTGGTTGGCCAAAAAGGGCGTATGCGTTTTTTTCTGAATATATTCAGGAAAAAACGCATACGCCCTTTTTAGCCAAGTGCATCATTGTGGACGTTCTGCCTCTTTTCCTATGCTTTCAATGCAATTCCAGTCTACCTCCTGAAATCGGTTTCCTGCAATTCTGCCCCACTTTCAAGTCCTCTTGGCAGCCTTACTTCAGTATATTTTTGGACGATAGCTGTCATTTATAACTCTGCAGGTTTGTGAATTACAGTGCCCCTGAGCTCCTTTCTTCAACTCGCTTTCTTGTGAGCTGGCCGCAACACCGCAGGATGGCTTCAGGCCCTAATCTTGTTCCGGCACGGCACGCTGAGCCTTTGGTTATTTCCTCTTCCTGGTGGGAAATGAGAGTTAAATTTGCCCGTCCAGACACCTCCAGCTAGTCTCTCATTGGTTCTCCCTATTCCTGTTCATCTTCCGCAGAAATTGCAAACTGGGCCAAACAGGAGGTTAAAGGCGCTGACTCTCCAATTGGGGAGAGTGTTAGTAAAGCATCTGGAATGTTGCACCCGAGTACCAGGGGAGGAAAACTGAGACATATTTGAACACGTCTCCCGTTCACACGGTTGATCATACTCTGGGTTCCACATGCATATTTTAGCTGAAGGAAGAATACCTTAAACCTGGGTATTTGAAACCCGTGGAATGGGTACCATGCAATATGACTTCAAAGGGTCTTCATTTGCTTACCGAACCTCTCCAATCCTATCACTGCTGCGTTTATGCCCCTGTACACATGCTTGATTCTCTTTCGGAGACATAGCAATCTATAGGTTTTAAGATACTTACTAGTCAGGTACATTCTTAGGCGTTTAATATGCGGTGTTGAGTCCATTTCGTTGAGCAAGGAGTAGCTGTTGTCTATTCCATATTTGGCTTAAGGAACTTTATCTGTGCTCATTTCAATCTCTGGTTTTATGCAGCACCCCAACTCACCTTTCCCCTTAAGCAAGCATAAGTTGGTTTTCTACATTTGAGAACCTGTTCTGTTTTGGAATTCAGTTCCTGTGTAGCCAAGTTTACATTCCGTGTATTAGTGATATCTTATGATGTTTCTTTTTCTGTGTGAGTTATTTCAGTTAGAATCATCGTACCTGAATCCACTCATTATGCTGCTACTGGCCTGATGACATAGATTTCATTGCTGAGTGATACTTCATTGTACATAAGTACCACAAGTTTTTTATCCATTTTTCACTTTCTATGATATTGAACTTCTACGGTAAACGAGGTTCTTGTAAACAGAGGCGTCCCAAACTTTGGGGTGGCTGTGTTTTTTTGATTTTAATTTCCCTAAGCTATAGGACCATAAGTGGAAGTGCCGTAGGCTCTGTTGCTTTGTTTTCTGGATGTTTTAGGAAACACCATACACTTCTCCCGAGTGTCTGTTGGCAATTTACATCCCGCCCATAAGCATAACAAGGCTCCCAGTTCTCCATGGCCTGTCCTGCCTTTCTGGATTTTACACTTTTTTCAGATGGCCCTTTTGACTGGGGGGAATTGAGACTTCATTGTAGTGTAGATTTCCTTTGCAAGCTTGCTTGGTTGGCCAAAAAGGGCGTATGCGTTTTTTCCTGAATATATTCAGGAAAAAATGCATACGCCCTTTTTGCCCAAGTGCATCATTGTGGACGTTCTGCCTCTTTTCCTATGCTTTCAATGCAATTCCAGTCTACCTCCTGAAATCGGTTTCCTGCAATTCTGCCCCGCTTTCAAGTCCTCTTGGCAGCCTTACTTCAGTATATTTTTGGACGATAGCTGTCAATTATAACTCTGCAGGTTTGTGAATTACAGTGCCCCTGAGCTCCTTTCTTCAACTGGTTTTCTTGTGACCTGGCCGCAACACCGCAGGATGGCTTCAGGCCCTAATCTGGTTCCGGCACGGCACGCTGAGCCTTTGGTTAATTCCTCTTCCTGGTGGGAAATGAGAGTTAAATTTGCCCGTCCAGACACCTCCAGCTAGTCTCTCATTGGTTCTTGCTATTCCTGTTCATCTTCCGCAGAAATTGCAAACTGGGCCAAACAGGAGGTTAAAGGGACTGACTCTCCAAGTCGGGAGAGTGTTAGTAAAGCGTCTGGAATGTTGCATCCGAGTACCCGGGGAGGAAAACAGAGACATATTTGAACACGTCTCCCGTTCACACGGTTGATCATACTCTGGGTTCCACATGCATATTTTAACTGAAGGAAGAATACCTTAAACCTGGGTATTTGAAACCCGTGGAATGGGTACCATACAATATGACTTCAAAGGGTCTTCATTTGCTCACCGAACCTCTCCAATCCTATCACTGCTGCGTTTATGCCCCTGTACACATGCTTGATTCTCTTTCGGAGACATAGCAATCTATAGGTTTTAAGATACTTACTATTCAGGTACATTCTTAGGCATTTAATATGCGGTGTTGAGTCCATTTCGTTGAGCAAGGAGTAGCTCTTGTCTATTCCATATTTGGCTTAAGGAACTTTATCTGTGCTCATTTCAATCTCTGCTTTTATGCAGCACCCCACTCACCTTTCCCCTTAAGCAAGCATAAGTTGGTTTTCTAAATTTGAGACCCTTTTCTGTTCTGTAATTCAGTTCCTGTGTAGCCAAGTTTACATTCCGTGTATTACTGATATCTTATGATGTTTCTTTTTCTGTGTGACTTATTTCAGTTAGAATCATCGTACCTGAATCCACTCATTATGCTGCTACGGGCCTGATGACATAGATTTCATTGCTGAGTGATACTGCATTGTACGTAAGTACCACAAATTCTTTATCCATTTTTCACTTCCTGTGATATTGAACTTGTACGGTAAACGAGGTTCTTGTAAACAGAGGCGTCCCAAACTTTGGGGTGGCTGTGTCTTTTTGATTTTAATTTCCCTAAGCTATAGGACCATAAGTGGAAGTGCCCTAGGCTCTGTTGCTTTGTTTTTTAGATGTTTCAGGAAATACCATACACTTCTCCCGAGTGTCTGTTGGCAATTTACATCCCGCCCATCAGCATAACAAGGCTCCCAGTTCTCCATGGCCTGTCCTGCCTTTCTGGATTTTACACTTTTTTCAGATGGCCCTTTTGACCGGGGGGAAGTGAGACTTCATTTTAGTGCAGATTTCATTTGCAAGCTTGCTTGGTTGGCCAAAAAGGGCGTATGCGTTTTTTCCTGAATATATTCAGGAAAAAACGCATACGCCCTTTTTGGCCAAGTGCATCATTGTGGACGTTCTGCCTCTTTTCCTATGCTTTCAATGCAATTCCAGTCTACCTCCTGAAATCGGTTTCCTGCAATTCTGCCCCGCTTTCAAGTCCTCTTGGCAGCCTTACTTCAGTATATTTTTGGACGATAGCTGTCATTTATAACTCTGCAGGTTTGTGAATTACAGTGCCCCTGAGCTCCTTTCTTCAACTCGCTTTCTTGTGACCTGGCCGCAACACCGCAGGATGGCTTCAGGTCCTAATCTGGTTCCGGCACGGCACGATGAGCCTTTGGTTAATTCCTCTTCCTGGTGGGAAATGAGAGTTAAATTTGCCCGTCCAGACACCTCCAGCTAGTCTCTCATTGGTTCTCGCTATTCCTGTTCATCTTCCGCAGAAATTGCAAACTGGGCCAAACAGGAGGTTAAAGGGACTGACTCTCCAAGTCGGGAGAGTGTTAGTAAAGCATCTGGAATGTTGCACCCGAGTACCAGGGTACGAAAACTGAGACATATTTGAACACGTCTCCCGATCACATGGTTGATCATACTCTAGGTTCCACATGCATGTTTTATCTGAATGAAGAATACCTTAAACCTGGGTAGTTGAAACCCGTGGAATGGGTACCATGCAATATGACTTCAAAGGGTCTTCATTTGCTGACCGAACCTCTCCAATCCTATCACTGCTGCGTTTATGCCCCTGTACACATGCTTGATTCTCTTTCGGAGACATAGCAAACCATAGGTTTTAAGATACTTACTATTCAGGTACATTCTTAGGCGTTTAATATGCGGTGTTGAGTCCATTTCGTTGAGCAAGGAGTAGCTCTTGTCTATTCCATATTTGGCTTCAGGAACTTTATCTGTGCTCATTTCAATCTCTGCTTTTATGCAGCACCCCAACTCACCTTTCCCCTTAAGCAAGCATAAGTTGGTTTTCTAAATTTGAGACCCTGTTCTGTTCTGTAATTCAGTTCCTGTGTAGCCAAGTTTACATTCCGTGTATTACTGATATCTTATGATGTTTCTTTTTCTGTGTGACTTATTTCAGTTAGAATCATCATACCTGAATCCACTCATTGTGCTGCTAACGGCCTGATGACATAGATTTCATTGCTGAGTGATATTGTTTTGTAAGTAAATACCAGAAGTTCTTTATCCATTTTTCACTTTCTGTGATATTGAACTTGTACGGTAAACGAGGTTCTTGTAAACAGAGGCGTTCCATACTTTGGGGTGGCTGTGTCTTTTTGAATTTAATTTCCCTAAGCTATAGGACCATAAGTGGAAGTGCCCTAGGCTCTGTTGCTTTGTTTTTTAGATGTTTCAGGAAACACCATACACTTCTCCCCGTTGTCTGTTGGCAATTTACATCCCGCCCATCAGCATAACAAGTCTCCCAGTTCTCCATGGCCTGTCCTGCCTTTCTGGATTTTACACTTTTTTCAGATGGCCCTTTTGACCGGGGGGAAGTGAGACTTCATTGTAGTGCAGATTTCCTTTGCAAGTTTGCTTGGTTGGCCAAAAAGGGCGTATGCGTTTTTTCCTGAATATATTCAGGAAAAAACGCATACGCCCTTTTCGGCCAAGTGCATCATTGTGGACGTTCTGCCTCTTTACCTATACTTTCAATGCAATTCCAGTCTACCTCCTGAAATCGGTTTCCTGCAATTCTGCCCCGCTTTCAAGTCCTCTTGGCAGCCTTACTTCAGTATATTTTTGGACGATACCTGTCATTTGTAACTCTGCAGGTTTGTGAACTACAGTGCCCCTGAACTCCTTTCTTCAACTCGCTTTCTTGTGAGCTGGCCGCAACACCGCAGGATGGCTTCAGGCCCTAATCTGGTTCCGGCACGGCACGCTGATCCTTTGGTTATTTCCTCTTCCTGGTGGGAAATGAGAGTTAAATTTGCCCGTCCAGACACCTCCAGCTAGTCTCTCATTGGTTCTCGCTATTCCTGTTCATCTTCCGCAGAAATTGCAAACTGGGCCAAACAGGAGGTTAAAGGCGCTGACTCTCCAAGTCGGGAGAGTGTTAGTAAAGCGTCTGGAATGTTGCACCCGAGTACCAGGGGAGGAAAACTGAGACATATTTGAACACGTCTCCTGTTCACACGGTTGATCATACTCTGGGTTCCACATGCATGTTTTAGCTGAAGGAAGAATACCTTAAACCTGGAGAGTTGAGACCCGTGTAATGGGTACCATGCAATATGACTTCAAAGGGTCTTCATTTGCTCACCGAACCTCTCCAATCCTATCACTGCTGCGTTGATGCCCCTGTACACACGCTTGATTCTCTTTCAGACATAGCCGTCCATACGTTTTAAGATTCTTACTAGTCAGGTATATTCTTAGGTGTTTAATATGGGGTGTTGAGTCCATTTCGTTGAGCAAGGAGTAGCTCTTGTCTATTCCATATTTGGCTTAAGGAACTTTATCTGTGCTCATTTCAATCTCTGGTTTTATGCAGCACCCCAACTCACCTTTCACCTTAAGCAAGCATAAGTTGGTTTTCTAAATTTGAGACCTTGTTCTGTTCTGTAATTCAGTTTCTGAGTAGCCAAGTTTACATTCCGTGTATTACTGATATCTTATGATGTTTGTTTTTCTGTGTGACTTACTTCAGTTAGAATCATCGTACCTGAATCCACTCATTATGCTGCTACGGGCCTGATGACATAGATTTCATTGCTGAGTGATACTGCATTGTACGTAAGTACCACAAGTTCTTTATCCATTTTTCACTTTCTGTGATATTGAACTTGTACGGTAAACGAGGTTCTTGTAAACAGAGGTGTCCCAAACTTTGGGGTGGCTGTGTCTTTTTGATTTTAATTTCCCTAAGCTATAGGACCATAAGTGGAAGTGCCCTAGGCTCTGTTGCTTTGTTTTTTAGATGTTTCAGGAAACACCATACACTTCTCCGAGTGGCTGTTGGCAATTTACATCCCGCCCATCAGCATAACAAGGCTCCCAGTTCTCCATGGCCTGTCCTGCCTTTCTGGATTTTACACTTTATTCAGATGGCCCTTTTGACGGGGGGAAGTGAGACTTCATTGTAGTGCCGATTTCCTTTGCAAGCTTGCTTGGTTGGCCAAAAAGGGCGTATGCGTTTTTTTCTGAATATATTCAGGAAAAAACGCATACGCCCTTTTTAGCCAAGTGCATCATTGTGGACGTTCTGCCTCTTTTCCTATGCTTTCAATGCAATTCCAGTCTACCTCCTGAAATCGGTTTCCTGCAATTCTGCCCCACTTTCAAGTCCTCTTGGCAGCCTTACTTCAGTATATTTTTGGACGATAGCTGTCATTTATAACTCTGCAGGTTTGTGAATTACAGTGCCCCTGAGCTCCTTTCTTCAACTCGCTTTCTTGTGAGCTGGCCGCAACACCGCAGGATGGCTTCAGGCCCTAATCTTGTTCCGGCACGGCACGCTGAGCCTTTGGTTATTTCCTCTTCCTGGTGGGAAATGAGAGTTAAATTTGCCCGTCCAGACACCTCCAGCTAGTCTCTCATTGGTTCTCCCTATTCCTGTTCATCTTCCGCAGAAATTGCAAACTGGGCCAAACAGGAGGTTAAAGGCGCTGACTCTCCAATTGGGGAGAGTGTTAGTAAAGCATCTGGAATGTTGCACCCGAGTACCAGGGGAGGAAAACTGAGACATATTTGAACACGTCTCCCGTTCACACGGTTGATCATACTCTGGGTTCCACATGCATATTTTAGCTGAAGGAAGAATACCTTAAACCTGGGTATTTGAAACCCGTGGAATGGGTACCATGCAATATGACTTCAAAGGGTCTTCATTTGCTTACCGAACCTCTCCAATCCTATCACTGCTGCGTTTATGCCCCTGTACACATGCTTGATTCTCTTTCGGAGACATAGCAATCTATAGGTTTTAAGATACTTACTAGTCAGGTACATTCTTAGGCGTTTAATATGCGGTGTTGAGTCCATTTCGTTGAGCAAGGAGTAGCTGTTGTCTATTCCATATTTGGCTTAAGGAACTTTATCTGTGCTCATTTCAATCTCTGGTTTTATGCAGCACCCCAACTCACCTTTCCCCTTAAGCAAGCATAAGTTGGTTTTCTACATTTGAGAACCTGTTCTGTTTTGGAATTCAGTTCCTGTGTAGCCAAGTTTACATTCCGTGTATTAGTGATATCTTATGATGTTTCTTTTTCTGTGTGAGTTATTTCAGTTAGAATCATCGTACCTGAATCCACTCATTATGCTGCTACTGGCCTGATGACATAGATTTCATTGCTGAGTGATACTTCATTGTACATAAGTACCACAAGTTTTTTATCCATTTTTCACTTTCTATGATATTGAACTTCTACGGTAAACGAGGTTCTTGTAAACAGAGGCGTCCCAAACTTTGGGGTGGCTGTGTTTTTTTGATTTTAATTTCCCTAAGCTATAGGACCATAAGTGGAAGTGCCGTAGGCTCTGTTGCTTTGTTTTCTGGATGTTTTAGGAAACACCATACACTTCTCCCGAGTGTCTGTTGGCAATTTACATCCCGCCCATAAGCATAACAAGGCTCCCAGTTCTCCATGGCCTGTCCTGCCTTTCTGGATTTTACACTTTTTTCAGATGGCCCTTTTGACTGGGGGGAATTGAGACTTCATTGTAGTGCAGATTTCCTTTGCAAGCTTGCTTGGTTGGCCAAAAAGGGCGTATGCGTTTTTTCCTGAATATATTCAGGAAAAAATGCATACGCCCTTTTTGCCCAAGTGCATCATTGTGGACGTTCTGCCTCTTTTCCTATGCTTTCAATGCAATTCCAGTCTACCTCCTGAAATCGGTTTCCTGCAATTCTGCCCCGCTTTCAAGTCCTCTTGGCAGCCTTACTTCAGTATATTTTTGGACGATAGCTGTCAATTATAACTCTGCAGGTTTGTGAATTACAGTGCCCCTGAGCTCCTTTCTTCAACTGGTTTTCTTGTGACCTGGCCGCAACACCGCAGGATGGCTTCAGGCCCTAATCTGGTTCCGGCACGGCACGCTGAGCCTTTGGTTAATTCCTCTTCCTGGTGGGAAATGAGAGTTAAATTTGCCCGTCCAGACACCTCCAGCTAGTCTCTCATTGGTTCTTGCTATTCCTGTTCATCTTCCGCAGAAATTGCAAACTGGGCCAAACAGGAGGTTAAAGGGACTGACTCTCCAAGTCGGGAGAGTGTTAGTAAAGCGTCTGGAATGTTGCATCCGAGTACCCGGGGAGGAAAACAGAGACATATTTGAACACGTCTCCCGTTCACACGGTTGATCATACTCTGGGTTCCACATGCATATTTTAGCTGAAGGAAGAATACCTTAAACCTGGGTATTTGAAACCCGTGGAATGGGTACCATACAATATGACTTCAAAGGGTCTTCATTTGCTCACCGAACCTCTCCAATCCTATCACTGCTGCGTTTATGCCCCTGTACACATGCTTGATTCTCTTTCGGAGACATAGCAATCTATAGGTTTTAAGATACTTACTAGTCAGGTACATTCTTAGGCGTTTAATATCCGGTGTTGAGTCCATTTCGTTGAGCAAGGAGTAGCTGTTGTCTATTCCATATTTGGCTTAAGGAACTTTATCTGTGCTCATTTCAATCTCTGGTTTTATGCAGCACCCCAATTCACCTTTCCCCTTAAGCAAGCATAAGTTGGTTTTCTAAATTTGAGACCCTGTTCTGTTTTGGAATTCAGTTCCTGTGTAGCCAAGTTTACATTCCGTGTATTAGTGATATCTTATGATGTTTCTTTTTCTGTGTGACTTATTTCAGTTAGAATCATCGTACCTGAATCCACTCATTATGCTGCTACGGGCCTGATGACATAGATTTCATTGCTGAGTGATACTTCATTGTACATAAGTACCACAAGTTCTTTATCCATTTTTCACTTTCTGTGATATTGAACTTGTATGGTAAACGAGGTTCTTGTAAACAGAGGCCTCCCAAACTTTGGGGTGGTTGTGTCTTTTTGATTTTAATTTCCCTAAGCTATAGGACCATAAGTGGAAGTGCCTTAGGCTCTGTTGCTTTGTTTTCTGGATGTTTTAGGAAACACCATACACTTCTCCCGAGTGTCTGTTGGCAATTTACATCCCGCCCATCAGCATAACAAGGCTCCCAGTTCTCCATGGCCTGTCCTGCCTTTCTGGATTTTACACTTTTTTCAGATGGCCCTTTTGACCGGGGGGAATTGAGACTTCATTGTAGTGCAGATTTCCTTTGCAAGCTTGCTTGGTTGGCCAAAAAGGGCGTATGCGTTTTTTCCTGAATATATTCAGGAAAAAACGCATACGCCCTTTTTGGCCAAGTGCATCATTGTGGACGTTCTGCCTCTTTTCCTATGCTTTCAATGCAATTCCAGTCTACCTCCTGAAATCGGTCTCCTGCAATTCTGCCCCGCTTTCAAGTCCTCTTGGCAGCCTTACTTCAGTATATTTTTGGACGATAGCTGTCATTTATAACTCTGCAGGTTTGTGAATTACAGTGCCCCTGAGCTCCTTTCTTCAACTCGCTTTCTTGTGAGCTGGCCGCAACACCGCAGGATGGCTTCAGGCCCTAATCTGGTTCCGGCACGGCACGCTGAGCCTTTGGTTATTTCCTCTTCCTGGTGGGAAATGAGAGTTAAATTTGCCCGTCCAGACACCTCCAGCTAGTCTCTCATTGGTTCTCGCTATTCCTGTTCATCTTCCGCAGAAATTGCAAACTGGGCCAAACAGGAGGTTAAAGGGACTGACTCTCCATGTCGGGAGAGTGTTAGTAAAGCGTCTGGAATGTTGCACCCGAGAACCAGGGTACGAAATCTGAGACATATTTGAAGACATCTCCCGATCACATGGTTGATCATACTCTAGGTTCCACGTGCATGTTTTAGCTGAAGGAAGAATACCTTAAACCTGGGTAGTTGAAACCCTTGGAATGGGTACCATGCAATATGACTTCAAAGGGTCTTCATTTGCTCACCGAACCTCTCCAATCCTATCACTGCTGCGTTTATGCCCCTGTACACATGCTTGATTCTCTTTCGGAGACATAGCAATCCATAGGTTTTAAGATACTTACTAGTCAGGTACATTCTTAGTCGTTTAATATGCGGTGTTGAGTCCATTTCGTTGAGCAAGGAGTAGCTCTTGTCTATTCCGTATTTGGCTTAAGGAACTTTATCTGTGCTCATTTCAATCTCTGGTTTTATGCAGCACCCCAACTCACCTTTCCCCTTAAGCAAGCATAAGTTGGTTTTCTAAATTTGAGACCCTGTTCTGTTGTGTAATTCAGTTCCTGTGAAGCCAAGTTTACATTCCGTGTATTACTGATATCTTATGATGTTTCTTTTTCTGTGTGACTTATTTCAGTTAGAATCATCGTACCTGAATCCACTCATTATGCTGCTACGGGCCTGATGACATAGATTTCATTGCTGAGTGATACTGCATTGTACGTAAGTACCACAAGTTCTTTATCCATTTTTCACTTTCTGTGATATTGAACTTGTACGGTAAACGAGGTTCTTGTAAACAGAGGCGTCCCAAACTTTGGGGTGGTTGTGTCTTTTTGATTTTAATTTCCCTAAGCTATAGGACCATAAGTGGAAGTGCCCTAGGCTCTGTTGCTTTGTTTTTTAGATGTTTCAGGAAACACCATACACTTCTCCCAGAGTGTCTGTTGGCAATTTACATCCCGCCCATCAGCATAACAAGGTTCCCAGTTCTCCATGGCCTGTCCTGCCTTTCTGGAATTTACACTTTTTTCAGATGGCCCTTTTGACCGGGGGGAAGTGAGACTTCATTATAGTGCAGATTTCCTTTGCAAGTTTGCTTGGTTGGCCAAAAAGGGCGTATGCGTTTTTTCCTGAATATATTCAGGAAAAAACGCATACGCCCTTTTTGGCCAAGTGCATCATTGTGGACGTTCTGCCTCTTTTCTTATGCTTTCAATGCAATTCCAGTCTACCTCCTGAAATCGGCTTCCTGCAATTCTGCCCCGCTTTCAAGTCCTCTTGGCAGCCTTACTTCAATATATTTTTGGACAATAGCTGTCATTTATAACTCTGCAGGTTTGTGAATTACAGTGCCCCTGAGCTCCTTTCTTCAACTCGCTTTCTTGTGAGCTGGCCGCAACACCGCAGGATGGCTTCAGGCCCTAATCTGGTTCCGGCACGGCACGCTGAGCCTTTGGTTAATTCCTCTTCCTGGTGGGAAATGAGAGTTAAATTTGCCCGTCCAGACACCTCCAGCTAGTCTCTCATTGGTTCTCGCTATTCCTGTTCATCTTCCGCAGAAATTGCAAACTGGGCCAAAGAGGAAGTTAAAGAGACTGACTCTCCATGTCGGGAGAGTGTTAGTAAAGCATCTGGAATGTTGCGCCCGAGTACCAGGGTACGAAAACTGAGACATATTTGAACACGTCTCCCGATCACATGGTTGATCATACTCTACGTTACACATGCATGTTTTAGCTGAATGAAGAATACCTTAAACCTGGGTAGTTGAAACCCGTGGAATGGGTACCATGCAATATGACTTCAAAGGGTCTTCATTTGCTCACCGAACCTCTCCAATCCTATCACTGCTGCGTTTATGCCCCTGTACACATGCTTGATTCTCTTTCGGAGACATAGCAAACCATAGGTTTTAAGATACTTACTATTCAGGTACATTCTTAGGCATTTAATATGCGGTGTTGAGTCCATTTCGTTGAGCAAGGAGTAGCTCTTGTCTATTCCATATTTGGCTTATGGAACTTTATCTGTGCTCATTTCAATCTCTGCTTTTATGCAGCACCCCAACTCACCTTTCCCCTTAAGCAAGCATAAGTTGGTTTTCTAAATTTGAGACCCTGTTCTGTTCTGTAATTCAGTTCCTGTGTAGCCAAGTTTACATTCCGTGTATTACTGATATCTTATGATGTTTCTTTTTCTGTGTGACTTATTTCAGTTAGAATCATCATACCTGAATCCACTCATTGTGCTGCTAACGGCCTGATGACATAGATTTCATTGCTGAGTGATATTGTTTTGTAAGTAAATACCAGAAGTTCTTTATCCATTTTTCACTTTCTGTGATATTGAACTTGTACGGTAAACGAGGTTCTTGTAAACAGAGGCGTTCCATACTTTGGGGTGGCTGTGTCTTTTTGAATTTAATTTCCCTAAGCTATAGGACCATAAGTGGAAGTGCCCTAGGCTCTGTTGCTTTGTTTTTTAGATGTTTCAGGAAACACCATACACTTCTCCCCGTTGTCTGTTGGCAATTTACATCCCGCCCATCAGCATAACAAGTCTCCCAGTTCTCCATGGCCTGTCCTGCCTTTCTGGATTTTACACTTTTTTCAGATGGCCCTTTTGACCGGGGGGAAGTGAGACTTCATTGTAGTGCAGATTTCCTTTGCAAGTTTGCTTGGTTGGCCAAAAAGGGCGTATGCGTTTTTTCCTGAATATATTCAGGAAAAAATGCATACGCCCTTTTCGGCCAAGTGCATCATTGTGGACGTTCTGCCTCTTTACCTATACTTTCAATGCAATTCCAGTCTACCTCCTGAAATCGGTTTCCTGCAATTCTGCCCCGCTTTCAAGTCCTCTTGGCAGCCTTACTTCAGTATATTTTTGGACGATACCTGTCATTTGTAACTCTGCAGGTTTGTGAACTACAGTGCCCCTGAACTCCTTTCTTCAACTCGCTTTCTTGTGAGCTGGCCGCAACACCGCAGGATGGCTTCAGGCCCTAATCTGGTTCCGGCACGGCACGCTGATCCTTTGGTTATTTCCTCTTCCTGGTGGGAAATGAGAGTTAAATTTGCCCGTCCAGACACCTCCAGCTAATCTCTCATTGGTTCTCGCTATTCCTGTTCATCTTCCGCAGAAATTGCAAACTGGGCCAAACAGGAGGTTAAAGGCGCTGACTCTCCAAGTCGGGAGAGTGTTAGTAAAGCGTCTGGAATGTTGCACCCGAGTACCAGGGGAGGAAAACTGAGACATATTTGAACACGTCTCCTGTTCACACGGTTGATCATACTCTGGGTTCCACATGCATGTTTTAGCTGAAGGAAGAATACCTTAAACCTGGAGAGTTGAGACCCGTGTAATGGGTACCATGCAATATGACTTCAAAGGGTCTTCATTTGCTCACCGAACCTCTCCAATCCTATCACTGCTGCGTTGATGCCCCTGTACACACGCTTGATTCTCTTTCAGACATAGCCGTCCATACGTTTTAAGATTCTTACTAGTCAGGTATATTCTTAGGTTTTTAATATGGGGTGTTGAGTCCATTTCGTTGAGCAAGGAGTAGCTCTTGTCTATTCCATATTTGGCTTAAGGAACTTTATCTGTGCTCATTTCAATCTCTGGTTTTATGCAGCACCCCAACTCACCTTTCCCCTTAAGCAAGCATAAGTTGGTTTTCTAAATTTGAGACCTTGTTCTGTTCTGTAATTCAGTTCCTGAGTAGCCAAGTTTACATTCCGTGTATTACTGATATCTTATGATGTTTGTTTTTCTGTGTGACTTACTTCAGTTAGAATCATCGTACCTGAATCCACTCATTATGCTGCTACGGGCCTGATGACATAGATTTCATTGCTGAGTGATACTGCATTGTACGTAAGTACCACAAGTTCTTTATCCATTTTTCACTTTCTGTGATATTGAACTTGTACGGTAAACGAGGTTCTTGTAAACAGAGGTGTCCCAAACTTTGGGGTGGCTGTGTCTTTTTGATTTTAATTTCCCTAAGCTATAGGACCATAAGTGGAAGTGCCCTAGGCTCTGTTGCTTTGTTTTTTAGATGTTTCAGGAAACACCATACACTTCTCCGAGTGGCTGTTGGCAATTTACATCCCGCCCATCAGCATAACAAGGCTCCCAGTTCTCCATGGCCTGTCCTGCCTTTCTGGATTTTACACTTTTTTCAGATGGCCCTTTTGACGGGGGGAAGTGAGACTTCATTGTAGTGCCGATTTCCTTTGCAAGCTTGCTTGGTTGGCCAAAAAGGGCGTATGCGTTTTTTTCTGAATATATTCAGGAAAAAACGCATACGCCCTTTTTGGCCAAGTGCATCATTGTGGACGTTCTGCCTCTTTTCCTATGCTTTCAATGCAATTCCAGTCTACCTCCTGAAATCGGTTTCCTGCAATTCTGCCCCACTTTCAAGTCCTCTTGGCAGCCTTACTTCAGTATATTTTTGGACGATAGCTGTCATTTATAACTCTGCAGGTTTGTGAATTACAGTGCCCCTGAGCTCCTTTCTTCAACTCGCTTTCTTGTGAGCTGGCCGCAACACCGCAGGATGGCTTCAGGCCCTAATCTTGTTCCGGCACGGCACGCTGAGCCTTTGGTTATTTCCTCTTCCTGGTGGGAAATGAGAGTTAAATTTGCCCGTCCAGACACCTCCAGCTAGTCTCTCATTGGTTCTCCCTATTCCTGTTCATCTTCCGCAGAAATTGCAAACTGGGCCAAACAGGAGGTTAAAGGCGCTGACTCTCCAATTGGGGAGAGTGTTAGTAAAGCATCTGGAATGTTGCACCCGAGTACCAGGGGAGGAAAACTGAGACATATTTGAACACGTCTCCCGTTCACACGGTTGATCATACTCTGGGTTCCACATGCATATTTTAGCTGAAGGAAGAATACCTTAAACCTGGGTATTTGAAACCCGTGGAATGGGTACCATGCAATATGACTTCAAAGGGTCTTCATTTGCTTACCGAACCTCTCCAATCCTATCACTGCTGCGTTTATGCCCCTGTACACATGCTTGATTCTCTTTCGGAGACATAGCAATCCATAGGTTTTAAGATACTTACTAGTCAGGTACATTCTTAGGCATTTAATATGCGGTGTTGAGTCCATTTCGTTGAGCAAGGAGTAGCTGTTGTCTATTCCATATTTGGCTTAAGGAACTTTATCTGTGCTCATTTCAATCTCTGGTTTTATGCAGCACCCCAACTCACCTTTCCCCTTAAGCAAGCATAAGTTGGTTTTCTACATTTGAGAACCTGTTCTGTTTTGGAATTCAGTTCCTGTGTAGCCAAGTTTACATTCCGTGTATTAGTGATATCTTATGATGTTTCTTTTTCTGTGTGAGTTATTTCAGTTAGAATCATCGTACCTGAATCCACTCATTATGCTGCTACTGGCCTGATGACATAGATTTCATTGCTGAGTGATACTTCATTGTACATAAGTACCACAAGTTTTTTATCCATTTTTCACTTTCTATGATATTGAACTTCTACGGTAAACGAGGTTCTTGTAAACAGAGGCGTCCCAAACTTTGGGGTGGCTGTGTTTTTTTGATTTTAATTTCCCGAAGCTATAGGACCATAAGTGGAAGTGCCGTAGGCTCTGTTGCTTTGTTTTCTGGATGTTTTAGGAAACACCATACACTTCTCCCGAGTGTCTGTTGGCAATTTACATCCCGCCCATAAGCATAACAAGGCTCCCAGTTCTCCATGGCCTGTCCTGCCTTTCTGGATTTTACACTTTTTTCAGATGGCCCTTTTGACCGGGGGGAATTGAGACTTCATTGTAGTGCAGATTTCCTTTGCAAGCTTGCTTGGTTGGCCAAAAAGGGCGTATGCGTTTTTTCCTGAATATATTCAGGAAAAAACGCATACGCCCTTTTTGCCCAAGTGCATCATTGTGGACGTTCTGCCTCTTTTCCTATGCTTTCAATGCAATTCCAGTCTACCTCCTGAAATCGGTTTCCTGCAATTCTGCCCCGCTTTCAAGTCCTCTTGGCAGCCTTACTTCAGTATATTTTTGGACGATAGCTGTCAATTATAACTCTGCAGGTTTGTGAATTACAGTGCCCCTGAGCTCCTTTCTTCAACTGGTTTTCTTGTGACCTGGCCGCAACACCGCAGGATGGCTTCAGGCCCTAATCTGGTTCCGGCACGGCACGCTGAGCCTTTGGTTAATTCCTCTTCCTGGTGGGAAATGAGAGTTAAATTTGCCCGTCCAGACACCTCCAGCTAGTCTCTCATTGGTTCTCGCTATTCCTGTTCATCTTCCGCAGAAATTGCAAACTGGGCCAAACAGGAGGTTAAAGGGACTGACTCTCCAAGTCGGGAGAGTGTTAGTAAAGCGTCTGGAATGTTGCATCCGAGTACCCGGGGAGGAAAACAGAGACATATTTGAACACGTCTCCCGTTCACACGGTTGATCATACTCTGGGTTCCACATGCATATTTTAGCTGAAGGAAGAATACCTTAAACCTGGGTATTTGAAACCCGTGGAATGGGTACCATACAATATGACTTCAAAGGGTCTTCATTTGCTCACCGAACCTCTCCAATCCTATCACTGCTGCGTTTATGCCCCTGTACACATGCTTGATTCTCTTTCGGAGACATAGCAATCTATAGGTTTTAAGATACTTACTAGTCAGGTACATTCTTAGGCGTTTAATATCCGGTGTTGAGTCCATTTCGTTGAGCAAGGAGTAGCTGTTGTCTATTCCATATTTGGCTTAAGGAACTTTATCTGTGCTCATTTCAATCTCTGGTTTTATGCAGCACCCCAATTCACCTTTCCCCTTAAGCAAGCATAAGTTGGTTTTCTAAATTTGAGACCCTGTTCTGTTTTGGAATTCAGTTCCTGTGTAGCCAAGTTTACATTCCGTGTATTAGTGATATCTTATGATGTTTCTTTTTCTGTGTGACTTATTTCAGTTAGAATCATCGTACCTGAATCCACTCATTATGCTGCTACGGGCCTGATGACATAGATTTCATTGCTGAGTGATACTTCATTGTACATAAGTACCACAAGTTCTTTATCCATTTTTCACTTTCTGTGATATTGAACTTGTATGGTAAACGAGGTTCTTGTAAACAGAGGCGTCCCGAACTTTGGGGTGGTTGTGTCTTTTTGATTTTAATTTCCCTAAGCTATAGGACCATAAGTGGAAGTGCCTTAGGCTCTGTTGCTTTGTTTTCTGGATGTTTTAGGAAACACCATACACTTCTCCCGAGTGTCTGTTGGCAATTTACATCCCGCCCATCAGCATAACAAGGCTCCCAGTTCTCCATGGCCTGTCCTGCCTTTCTGGATTTTACACTTTTTTCAGATGGCCCTTTTGACCGGGGGGAATTGAGACTTCATTGTAGTGCAGATTTCCTTTGCAAGCTTGCTTGGTTGGCCAAAAAGGGCGTATGCGTTTTTTCCTGAATATATTCAGGAAAAAACGCATACGCCCTTTTTGGCCAAGTGCATCATTGTGGACGTTCTGCCTCTTTTCCTATGCTTTCAATGCAATTCCAGTCTACCTCCTGAAATCGGTCTCCTGCAATTCTGCCCCGCTTTCAAGTCCTCTTGGCAGCCTTACTTCAGTATATTTTTGGACGATAGCTGTCATTTATAACTCTGCAGGTTTGTGAATTACAGTGCCCCTGAGCTCCTTTCTTCAACTCGCTTTCTTGTGAGCTGGCCGCAACACCGCAGGATGGCTTCAGGCCCTAATCTGGTTCCGGCACGGCACGCTGAGCCTTTGGTTATTTCCTCTTCCTGGTGGGAAATGAGAGTTAAATTTGCCCGTCCAGACACCTCCAGCTAGTCTCTCATTGGTTCTCGCTATTCCTGTTCATCTTCCGCAGAAATTGCAAACTGGGCCAAACAGGAGGTTAAAGGGACTGACTCTCCATGTCGGGAGAGTGTTAGTAAAGCGTCTGGAATGTTGCACCCGAGAACCAGGGTACGAAATCTGAGACATATTTGAAGACATCTCCCGATCACATGGTTGATCATACTCTAGGTTCCACGTGCATGTTTTAGCTGAAGGAAGAATACCTTAAACCTGGGTAGTTGAAACCCTTGGAATGGGTACCATGCAATATGACTTCAAAGGGTCTTCATTTGCTCACCGAACCTCTCCAATCCTATCACTGCTGCGTTTATGCCCCTGTACACATGCTTGATTCTCTTTCGGAGACATAGCAATCCATAGGTTTTAAGATACTTACTAGTCAGGTACATTCTTAGTCGTTTAATATGCGGTGTTGAGTCCATTTCGTTGAGCAAGGAGTAGCTCTTGTCTATTCCGTATTTGGCTTAAGGAACTTTATCTGTGCTCATTTCAATCTCTGGTTTTATGCAGCACCCCAACTCACCTTTCCCCTTAAGCAAGCATAAGTTGGTTTTCTAAATTTGAGACCCTGTTCTGTTGTGTAATTCAGTTCCTGTGAAGCCAAGTTTACATTCCGTGTATTACTGATATCTTATGATGTTTCTTTTTCTGTGTGACTTATTTCAGTTAGAATCATCGTACCTGAATCCACTCATTATGCTGCTACGGGCCTGATGACATAGATTTCATTGCTGAGTGATACTGCATTGTACGTAAGTACCACAAGTTCTTTATCCATTTTTCACTTTCTGTGATATTGAACTTGTACGGTAAACGAGGTTCTTGTAAACAGAGGCGTCCCAAACTTTGGGGTGGTTGTGTCTTTTTGATTTTAATTTCCCTAAGCTATAGGACCATAAGTGGAAGTGCCCTAGGCTCTGTTGCTTTGTTTTTTAGATGTTTCAGGAAACACCATACACTTCTCCCAGAGTGTCTGTTGGCAATTTACATCCCGCCCATCAGCATAACAAGGTTCCCAGTTCTCCATGGCCTGTCCTGCCTTTCTGGAATTTACACTTTTTTCAGATGGCCCTTTTGACCGGGGGGAAGTGAGACTTCATTATAGTGCAGATTTCCTTTGCAAGTTTGCTTGGTTGGCCAAAAAGGGCGTATGCGTTTTTTCCTGAATATATTCAGGAAAAAACGCATACGCCCTTTTTGGCCAAGTGCATCATTGTGGACGTTCTGCCTCTTTTCTTATGCTTTCAATGCAATTCCAGTCTACCTCCTGAAATCGGCTTCCTGCAATTCTGCCCCGCTTTCAAGTCCTCTTGGCAGCCTTACTTCAATATATTTTTGGACAATAGCTGTCATTTATAACTCTGCAGGTTTGTGAATTACAGTGCCCCTGAGCTCCTTTCTTCAACTCGCTTTCTTGTGAGCTGGCCGCAACACCGCAGGATGGCTTCAGGCCCTAATCTGGTTCCGGCACGGCACGCTGAGCCTTTGGTTAATTCCTCTTCCTGGTGGGAAATGAGAGTTAAATTTGCCCGTCCAGACACCTCCAGCTAGTCTCTCATTGGTTCTCGCTATTCCTGTTCATCTTCCGCAGAAATTGCAAACTGGGCCAAAGAGGAAGTTAAAGAGACTGACTCTCCATGTCGGGAGAGTGTTAGTAAAGCATCTGGAATGTTGCGCCCGAGTACCAGGGTACGAAAACTGAGACATATTTGAACACGTCTCCCGATCACATGGTTGATCATACTCTACGTTACACATGCATGTTTTAGCTGAATGAAGAATACCTTAAACCTGGGTAGTTGAAACCCGTGGAATGGGTACCATGCAATATGACTTCAAAGGGTCTTCATTTGCTCACCGAACCTCTCCAATCCTATCACTGCTGCGTTTATGCCCCTGTACACATGCTTGATTCTCTTTCGGAGACATAGCAAACCATAGGTTTTAAGATACTTACTATTCAGGTACATTCTTAGGCATTTAATATGCGGTGTTGAGTCCATTTCGTTGAGCAAGGAGTAGCTCTTGTCTATTCCATATTTGGCTTATGGAACTTTATCTGTGCTCATTTCAATCTCTGCTTTTATGCAGCACCCCAACTCACCTTTCCCCTTAAGCAAGCATAAGTTGGTTTTCTAAATTTGAGACCCTGTTCTGTTCTGTAATTCAGTTCCTGTGTAGCCAAGTTTACATTCCGTGTATTACTGATATCTTATGATGTTTCTTTTTCTGTGTGACTTATTTCAGTTAGAATCATCATACCTGAATCCACTCATTGTGCTGCTAACGGCCTGATGACATAGATTTCATTGCTGAGTGATATTGTTTTGTAAGTAAATACCAGAAGTTCTTTATCCATTTTTCACTTTCTGTGATATTGAACTTGTACGGTAAACGAGGTTCTTGTAAACAGAGGCGTTCCATACTTTGGGTGGCTGTGTCTTTTTGAATTTAATTTCCCTAAGCTATAGGACCATAAGTGGAAGTGCCCTAGGCTCTGTTGCTTTGTTTTTTAGATGTTTCAGGAAACACCATACACTTCTCCCCGTTGTCTGTTGGCAATTTACATCCCGCCCATCAGCATAACAAGTCTCCCAGTTCTCCATGGCCTGTCCTGCCTTTCTGGATTTTACACTTTTTTCAGATGGCCCTTTTGACCGGGGGGAAGTGAGACTTCATTGTAGTGCAGATTTCCTTTGCAAGTTTGCTTGGTTGGCCAAAAAGGGCGTATGCGTTTTTTCCTGAATATATTCAGGAAAAAATGCATACGCCCTTTTCGGCCAAGTGCATCATTGTGGACGTTCTGCCTCTTTTCCTATACTTTCAATGCAATTCCAGTCTACCTCCTGAAATCGGTTTCCTGCAATTCTGCCCCGCTTTCAAGTCCTCTTGGCAGCCTTACTTCAGTATATTTTTGGACGATAGCTGTCATTTATAAGTCTGCAGGTTTGTGAATTACAGTGCCCCTG